>NW_018743276.1:0-35370 GCF_001683475.1 Chenopodium quinoa | reverse complement strand
ATATCTTAATCCACAAATTTAAGATATCATGATATGCTATTAACAATGATACCAAGAGATCAGATATATGCAAAAAAAAAAAAAATGTTCCCTCTATTTTCAAGTATTACACTTAATCCAACATTGCTTTTTCTATGTTACTAACTTTAGTGAATGAGATTTAAAATCACTACGCGAATAATAATAAAGGACAAAGTGTAACACTTTAGAAAAATATAAAGAGTATATATACTCCGTAAAATAGTTTATTTAAGAAGAAATGATATTTAATTAGATCAAGTATGTCATCATAGCTAACACCATGGTCACCAAACCAGTGTGGCCATAAACTAAACAACAAAAAAATGAAACTAGAAAGTATACAATGATTTTATTTTTTTAGAATGAAAGACCACACAATAATATATCAGTATGTTTTATGTGTGGCTGACCACACCGTGTAGCCGACTAACATAGACCAAAACATTGATCGAGTAACTCCTGACTGATTGAGTAATCCTAATTGACCGAATAACCAGGGTCGTCTTAAATATTTCGGAGGCGCTGTTCTAATCTCAAATATTGGGCCTCATTAAAAAAAAAATGTTGCCATTAATTTAAAACAATATGTAATTATATTAAAAAATTATATTAAAAAAAATTTAAACCATTATCACAATATGTCAATATGTAATCAATTTAATTAGACGCCAGCTATTAGCTAATCAATCATTTTATTGATTGAACATATTTTCTGAAACCAATCCTTAATAATCTACTGTTGCAACATGTAATTCCAATTATGGTTGAGTGCTTGAGAAAGTAGAATTATGATAATTTTCTCGTAAAAAAAAAAAAAAAAAGGTTAATAGGCTCATAGCAATTAACACCAACCTTTATCAAAAAAAAAAAAAAAAAAAAAAAAAATCTGGTTCTTTCGTTAAAGAAAGAAAAGTATAGCAATAAGGATTGTTTTGCCGAAATTAATTCATTACTCGTATTTTTATATAGTGACTAACTGATTAGTAGAGAGAAGATGAAAGGCTTTAATGAAAATTTAGGAAATCAAGGAAGTTAATGAGATATTAAAGATGAATCGAATAAGGAAACTTTACAAATTTTATTGGAATTACAACATTAATGGAGTAAATGATTCTTGGAAAGGTTGAATTGCTTCTGTTGAAGCGTGTGAAGAGAGTTGACAGATTAGAACATTTTGGGCCCTCCAATTCACGGGGCCCTGTGTTAAGGGCCAGTGCTAAGGTTTGCAAAGGCCCTTAGCCGGCCCTGCGAATAACCCTTGAATAAGTAACCCCGAATGCAAGGTTTGACCAGACACATATAAACTTTGTTTGGATCAAATATTCCATGAATAAGTATGCCCCTCCTAAAAAAAACTTCAAAGTCAACCCTAAGCAGATAATGCAGAATGTAGAAATATTTTTCTATGTTTCAACAAAGACAACCAACATTGTTTTATATATGCTATGTTTTGAGGGAAAGAGGAGAAACATTTAAATCACTCATATCGATCAAATAATCAAAGTTTCATTCTCCATCTCCTTTAATTGACAATCGAAAATTAAAATCAATAATTGATAAATAACTAATAGGGGATTCGATTAATCATGTCAACTCATGATCTGGAGCAGCCTTTGATACCAAGCACCCAACTTCAGCAAACTCCAAATTTACAAGTAGTAATCTCTTAACTTTCTCTTGTTGATTTAATTTATTGATCAAAATGTCAGGTTTATTTGTGATGATCCATTTTAATTTAACACGTACTTCTACTTCATATATTACTTTACGTACGTTTTCTTCTAAAATACCAGAATTGAATCTTGTTTATGTTATTGTATGTGCACGAGTTTAAATAAATTATGATTTGGGGATTATATAAGTCACGACTTGATTGAAACTTTTTGGACCCGCAAAATAATACAGGAACATACAATACAAGAAGAAGATGTGAAGTTGGAGAAAAGCTATTTTGAGATAATGGGATTGTGTTGTTCATCAGAAGTTCCATTAATTGAGTCAATTGTTAAGCCATTAAATGGTGTTAAGGACATTTCTGTTGTTGTTCCTACCAAGACTTTGACGGTTGTCCATGATATTCGCATTATTTCTCCTTCTCAAATTGGTAGGTATTTTTATTTTCATTTGAAAGGTTAAAGATTTCTATTTTTAATTATTAATCAATCATCTAATTACGATGATGATGATAAAAAAGAATAATCGGTTATTTCTTTTTTTTTTTTTTTTTTTGAAAGAAATAATAGGTTCTTTTTTCTTTCTAATAATTCTGCCGTTATTTTTTTTCATGTGTAAAATAAATTATAAGTATTTTTGAAAATGTCTTTTAATTACTTGAAATGATTTTTCTCAATGTTCTTTTTCAATTTGAAGAGAAGAGGGCCAAAGTAATGAAGTAGTCTTGATTATTCTTTCTATAAATTTCTTATAGAAAATAAATTTATTACTAATTGGACGGTATAAAAGTCCACTTCTCAATATATTTGGTTTTAATTTATATAACATGAACTCCAATTAGTAGCTCAGCTAGCTCGTGTCAAACGTTTTGACCAAATGTTTTTTGTCATATAAGTTCAATTTTAGTGTTTATATTGTAGCACTAGGAGGCATTTAAAAAATTTTATAATTAGATATATACGGCCTTAGACAATACACTTCATTTTTCATTTCTCATCTTGTCATATGTATTAAAATTTTGGTTGCGTAGATTTCATACATGCACTTCATATTGGACGATTAGATATATTAAAATTTTGAGGATTTGATTCGTTACGATTTACGAAAATATTGACTATAAAAATTACTAGAGTGAGACTTTGGATTTATTTGTATACTATATTATGGTTAGCTTCTTTTAGATAAATAACAATTCAGCTTGTTTGTATTTTATAATTGATGTTGTTGTCAATTTGTTATAGGTCGTTATCATTATAAATTTAATATATACTGCGTACTTCATATAATTATACTTAGTATTTTAAAACACAAATAATTAAGTACAGCCTTCCCCTTATATCATTATGGGTTGTTTTCCTCGGTGTGAATGGTACGGTACATGTCTTAGACTAAGTATGTAAAATTTTGTAATCTTTGTCCTTGGTTTTAATCTTATAAGGTTTAGACATGTATATTAAATGTAACTAGTATAAGAATATAAGTTACGTCACAAACTATTTTGTCTAAACTTTATGTATCATAAATAAGTCGAATAAACATAATCTTATTCCCTCCGTCCCTATTCACAAAATATGAAGTCAGCTAGTATCATCATCATCCCCTAATTTAACAACTTCTCCTCCCTTTTATTGGTGTTTCAGTTTCAAGCATTGAATCAAGCACGACTAGAAGCAAGTGGTTTCGACCTCGAGGAGAAGGTAACTACAACAAGAAATGGCCAGGGAAGTGGAATATAACTTGTGGTGTATTGCTTCTGTTGTCATTGTTGAAATATGTGTACCAACCTATGCAATGGTTAGCCATTGTTGCTGTCCTTATTGGAGTTCCAAACATTATTTGGAGAAGCATTGCATCTATCAGAAATCTGACTCTCAATAATTAATGTCATAGTTTAATTGCAGGTAATTAGCTTATCTTTTACCTCTTGCTTCTTGTATCATGTAAGCACTAAAATGGCTTGGGTTTTGGGACAAGAAAACCTCAAGTAGTCACATCCATTTCTGAGCTTATATTGTTTGTTACTGTGCAGTTGGAGGAACAATAGCTCTGCAAGATTACACAGATGCAAGCTATAATCGTCTTCTTGTACAATATAGCTCAGTGGCTCGAGTCAAGAGCTAGTTACAAGGTATGGTTTTCTCTCCTATATGAACTTTCATTCATACCTTTTAAATTGTATAACTTGTTGAATTGAGTTGTATACATTTATGTTGGCAATTATGTAGGCTATGTCTGTTATGTCTTCTCTGACGAGCATGAGCCCCTGAAAGCAACACTGGCTGATTCTGGTAAACAAGTTGATGTCACAAGTGTGAATCTAGGAACCATAATCGCAGTCAACAGCAGGCGAAGTTATTCCTATTGATGGAGTTGTTGTGGAGGGTAAATCTGAAGTGGATGAAAAGGCATTGACTGGAGAATCTTTTCCTGTCATCAAAGAAATTGGCTCTACTGCTTTTGCTGGCACTATCAATTTGAATGGTTAGTTTAACACTTGTTAATTAGCATCATTTAAGTTGACATAACACTTTTTGATGTTTTAAGAGTGAACATTTGAGACGTTTAGGTGGCTTGTTTTAGATTAGATTCATTACTTCTTAACTTCATCAATGTTGGAAAATTGGTAACAGCAAGTAAAAAACTGGATTAATTTCGATTCTTAGAACTTAATAGACCTCACAGTTATACTGATCGAGTCATTGGCTTAGTCTTTGCACTTGAAACACAGTTTTTGGATGTGTCTAAAGTTCTTTTAGCTGCGAATTGAACTTGGAGATAGCTTTAGTTGAACCTGATAAGATGAATTTATTGTTCGAGCACCTCAACTTATGTTGCCTATTGAAATCTCTCTAGGCTATATCGGTGTAAGAACTACAATGTTTAGCTGAAAAACTGTTTAGTGCAAGGATGGTGAATCTCGTAGAAGAAGCTCAGAGGTAGGAAAGCTAGAATCCAGACATTTATTGAGAACTGCACAAAGTGGTACATTCCTGGTAAGTAACAGATCAAATCTAAGATCAACAATGTTTTGCATCTACTGTTAAAGAATTTTAAAATTTTCTTACTATTGCTACTTGGTTGTTCTGCAGTTGTTGTTCTGATATCAGCTGGTGTTTGCTGTAACTCCTATTGTTTTTACAAAGTAGTGATAAAACGCGCTGGTTTCATCTAGCCTTGGTTGTATTGGTGAGTGCATGTCCTTGTGCACTAGTAATCTCTACACCAGTCACAATATTTTTGCGCTCTTTCAAAAGCCGCAAACAGCAGGGCTTCTCTTCAAAGGTGGAGATTACCTTGAGCTTCTTGCTAAAAGTTAAGACTGTCGCCTTTGATAAAACCGGAACAATCACAACAGGAGAATTTGCTGTCACACACTTTCAGTCCTTACACGAAAAAGTTAGCATTGAGAAGTTACTCTTCTGGTTAGTTTCTACTTTCTAGTCCTATGCATTCGACTAGTAGTGCTCACTTTCTTCTCTTCATTGCTGATTTATTTAAACATTGTCAGGATTTCGAGCATTGAGAGTAAATCGAGCATCCAATGGCAGCGGCACTTGTCAACTATGCTGCATCACATTCTATTAAGCCAATTCCTGAAATGGTCGAGGAATTTCAAAACTATCCCGGAGAAGGGATATATGGAAAAATTGAGGGTGAACATATTTACATTGGGAATTATAGAATCTCTCTAAGAGCAGGATTTACAGAAAGTGAGTGCATTTTTTAAATTGAACTCGAAACAACTTAGATTAAACTATAATCTACAGAACTGTTGTTTAATCACAGATTTGCTGCTGCTTATTTACAGAATGTGACAATGATGAGTTACAAAAGATGGAAGAGAAAGCGAGTGGATCTTATATACATGGGAGCAACTCTGGTTGGAACTTTTGCTCTATCCGACACTGTCGGTCAGGAGTCATGGAAGCAATCAAAGAGCTAAAGGAATCAGGGATTAGAACAGTTATGCTAACTGGTGATAATCATGCTGCAGCGCAACAGGTGCAATATCAGGTACGCGCAAGAACATATTGTTAATCTAGACAGTTTTTTTTGTGTTTGCATTGCAAGTATTTCCTCAATGATAAAGATTAATTGTATCCAGCTAGAGGACGCACTCGACATAGTTCATTGCGCAGCTACTACCAGAAGACAAAGCTAAAATTATTGAGGAACTGAAGAAGGATGGAGTAGTAGCAATGGTAGGAGATGGAATAAATGATGCACTCGCTTTAAGCAACAACTGATATCGGAATATCAATGGGGATATCAGGTTCTGCACTCGCAATGGAGACAGGACATGTAAATTCTGATGTCCAATGACATCAGAAAGATACCAGAAGCAATTCGAATATCAAAGAAAGCATCTAGAAAAATCGTTGAGAATGTGATCATATCATTTTCGACAAAGGGTTTAGTCCTTGCATTAGCCATTGCTGGCTACTCTATGCTCTTAGTTGCTGTTGTGACTGATGTTGGTACATGCTGCTTGTAATACTCAACAGCATGCTACTTCTACGAGGGCTGACGAATACAAGAAGCCGAGTGCTAAAATTGTTCAGAATAAGTCTTGCTGTGATAAAACTGCCAAGGGCGAAGTTAAGTGCCAAAGTTCAGTTAGCAAAAAGGCAATTCAACCGAGTATTGAGAAGGCAGAGGAGCCGAAAAAAGGGTGTTGTGCTAAAAAAACTTGTACTGCTAAGTTGGAAGGGACACTGGAGAAAAAGGATAGCGCGATTAAGGTTGGATGTTGTAAGAGATCAGCTTCAAATTGTAGGACTGGGAAGTGCAAATCTTCTACTGGGTGTACTCAGGTTGGTGCAAAGTAGTTCACTTGATGTTGTGATTGTATAGATAGATTACATGAAAAATATGAGTTTGTTATTCTTTTTCTTTTTTTTTTTTAATCATTTTGGATGTTAATCTTTCTCATGATGATTGTAGCTTGAATTTTTTAATCTTCTCAAGTCTATTATAAGGAAGAAACTATTGTCCAGTTTTTACTTATTGATATTTAAAGATAAAATAAATTAAATTTATATATTAGAAAACGTGATTAAACATGTGTCAATTAATTTGAAACTGAAGAAATAGATTACATGGTGTAATACATAGGGTATAGTTGAAACAAGGCGTGAGGTGGCCGGTGGAGTATGACACGAACGCGTATATAGGAAATGATACTATGATAGTTTTTGTGGAAATGTGCATGTGCCCAACTTTATCCAAATAAGCTAAGATCGATGAGTATCTTAGCGGTGGAACTCAAGCATACTTGGGATGCCTAGGTTATCTTACACTTTTACCCATCGTATTACTCCTCCGTCTCTATTTATTTGCTCCATTGTTAAATGTGGGTCGAATTTTGAAAACTTTGACCATAAATTTTCGTTGTTCACAACAAAGTAAATATAGTCATGTGAGATCTTGTTTGATTCTCTCATTGTAAATTTAATTATTATCAATTTTTAATATTTTTAAACATCTTACAATAAAGATATAAATGTTTTAACACGTGTCTTGAAAACAACATAAAGTCAAATGGGACAAAAATGAAGAAACAGACGGAGTACAACAATATGTTCCATGAGAATCAAACCCTTGCTACTAAAAAAGACACCAAGCATGTATTTCGATCTTGAACCAGAGCATTATTAATTTACTATGAATTGATGTATGAAAAACCGAAGACTTTTTTTTTTTTCCTTTCTTTCTTCTGATAAGAAGACTAGAGTTTAACTCTTGATATTAGATCATCATGTAAATATGTTGGAAACTAATCAAAGGAGTGAACAAGAAACTGCGTTAATTGAGCTCAAGTGTAAAAAATGTCAGTTTTACTTCATAACTTTATTCTTAGAGTGTGTTATTATTTACCTGATTTTACTTATTTAAAGTTATCTTATCTTGCATCTGAAAATTTTATTAAAACTTATTTCAGTTGTAATTTCACTAATTTGAATTTGGATAACTATTATCAAAACTTGTTTTTTCTGACTTGACTTATTTAAACTTATTCGATAAGAAATGAATGAAAATTAGATGAACAAAACAGACCCTTATTATTCAAAGGATGATGGTTTCATAAGGAGTTTGCCCAAGTATGTGCATTAGCTATTTTTGGATTATTAGTAAAAGATAAAAGTTTTGAGATATAAAATTTTTTGAGGGTAATTGAAATTAAAATTGAATAAACAACCTTTATTCACCATTCGATCATGAGATGCATTATTGATGTGTAGAAGCTCCATTATTAGAGGTATGCATTTAGCAATGCTACAAGAGAAATCTTAGTAGCCATTTTAAGACACGCAAATATCTTCATCCGCCGCCGCCAATCATCGTTTCATCAAGTATAACCGTATATATAAGGCTGTAGAAGAGAAGTTTAAGACGCACGCAGCTTGGCACTACCTTTCATACATACATGTCTATGAACGACATGCATGCATCTTATAAACAATGAATTATGAAAAGGTGGTGCCAAGCTTCGTGTGCCCTAAACTCTCCTCTTCCTACATACGTATGGTATTTCGCTCGATCTCTTTTTTATTCCAAGTAAAATTTCATAATGAACATGGAAAAAGAAGAGCCTAATAATAACCACTTATATATAATGTAGCCAACTAGCTCGGTGACATTTGGCTAGTTTTAGGCTTTGTAAACTTTCGATGAAGTATAATAGTAGCACAAGTATACTCGTAGTTTATCTTTGGGAATAAAACAATAGGTGTCATTGTATATGCATTACTAGTGTTATTACCATATATTCACCAACAAATCCTTTTCAATTAACTATAGTTTTTTTCTTTTTTTTTTTTTTGTCGGTGACATTATCAAAACTTGATCATCATAAGCGCGCACTCTTATGAGGGAACACAAGTTCGCGGTAGCTAGAGAAAAGTATGACTAAGCTATACCTACAGGTTTAGTAAGTTTTCATTTAGAGGTGATCAATTATAGTCCGGCTCGCTAGCTTGGTTTGAAAAAAGGGCAGATGTTTGGCAAGTTAAGAACATAATTTTTAGTTAAAAATCTGAATCCTGCTAGAAAAAAAACCCAAAAAACCCGACACTTTTTACAGGTTCGGGCATAAGATTTCATACTAAGGCCCGGTCTGATTCGATTTTTGGTCACCTCTAGTTTCATTTATCTTAAATAAAAAGTGAGTAATCCAGTAAATTTATATGTTTCTTAATACGCATTTATTCATAACTAGTTTTTGGCCCGGGCAATGCCCCAGGCCATTTTTATATGTATATTATAAATGAGGTTTTATAACAAAAATCATGTGATAAAATACAAAAAAAAAAGATTAAATTATTACTTGTTGTAAATAAAGAGTAGTCTAGTATAAATAGTATAAAAATATTTAAGTAAGATAAAAAAGATAATCTCACAAATAATGGAACAATATTGGTGTGTCGTGATGCAAATCACTAACTTGAATTTTGACGCAACCAAGGTGCTCAATTATATTTGCCGGCACGTTCCCTAAGGTTAACACCACTTTCCACACAAAGACACTTTTGGGTGGAAGGTTTGAGTCAAGTAACTTATACCCAATTGAAAATGTGTTTAGACTATTGTGCTTGATGTATTTTTCAAGTGTATAAATCAGAAAAAAGGCTTCTTCTATTTATAGAGAAACATGAAAGAACATAGAAGAAGAATCTCAAGCATCAAGGGAGGTGAATAATCACCTTAAACATCCTCTTAAATAGGGGGTTATGAGAGTTACTTATCAACAGAATAATGGTGGTGATTAATCACCTTAAACACCCTCTTAAATTGGGGAGTTATAAGAATTACTCAAGAAATTAAGTGAGGGAATCCAAAGATCAAACCGTCGGAGTCCAACGGGCCAACATGCGTCCGATCGGGCGGCTGGATTTGATGCCTTGAATTCCCTTATTTTATTCAAATTCAACAACATTTACTTCACTACTCATACTATTTAAATATATTTTTCCAATCATTATTGAACATCAAAATATTATCCATTATCTAGTATTTAAAATTATTAATTTGCTTCGTTCAACTTCAAGTTTATGAATATGATTAATTATTTTTAACAAAACATTGCAGATGTGAGATGTGTCATTGGAGTAGTGGTACTCGTACTATTTAAATAAATTTTTCCAATTATTATTGAACATCAATATATATTATCCAATATCTAGTATTTAAAATTATTAATTTGCTTCGTTTGACTTCAGATCAAGTTTATGAATATGATTAACTCTTTTTAACAAAACATTGTAGATATGAGATGTGTCATTGGAGTAGTGGTTGAAGTTAAAGTACTACCTCCGTTAAATATTAGTTGCAACTTTGGGGTATTATTTGTGAGATATAAAATATTCCAAAGTTGAAACTAATATTTAACGGAGGTAGTATAATATAAGCATGAGGTCATAAGTTTGAACATTAAGGCTAACAATTCATTATTTTTTTTGGGAAATTATAAACGGTACACCCAAGGTTTGAGCCTTTATCAATGGTACACCTACTTAACTATTGTTTATCAGCGGTACACCCAAGGTTTCATACCATTATCAGCCGTACACCTACCGTACATATTTAGTTAAAAAAAGTTAGATTTTGGTTTTTAATTACAATGAAATGACTAAATTGCCCCCCTACCCTACAGAAATTAACTCTCTCCCTCCAAACTCCAACTACCTAAATTAAAATCACCCTATACAGAAGATCGTTCATCTTCTTCTTCCTTCTCACTCTCTCCCCTGTTTTTGCTGTTGTGGGGAACCCTAATTCAAGCGCGTTTGGAGCAAAATTCCTGGAAATTATGCACTACATTGTTGATTGTTAGAGGTTAGTGTTGATCTGAGCTTTCAATATTGTGATTTTCGCATAAAATAGTTTGGTTTTTGGTATTAGATGAATATTTGTGTAAATGATTGAAGTTTGATTTCCATGTACAATTGTTACTCGATTATGGTTTGAATTATGCATGATATGCCTCTGATTATGATTTTTTGCTTAATTTTGTGTTTGTTGCACAAATAATTCGATTTGGGTGTGTTTGAGTTGATATTTCTAAGTTTGTTAGTGATAGGTAACCCTAGGTCAAATTATGTGTTATGTATTGTTGCATGCCATGTTTAAATGATTTTCATTCATTGATGATGGGATTGAATTGTGGTATTTTTCCCTAATTTTGCAGAATGAGTGACAAGGTTTTGATGAGATTTAAATATAAGGTTCATAATGTTGATATTGAAGTGGATCCTGATTTGTGCAATCTCATGGATTTAATGATTGAATTTGAAGATAGGTTACAGAAAAAGGGAATAGTTATATTGAACCCTATCTTTTCTTATGCATATAGAGGCAAGCATTGGCCTATTGATGATGATGGTGGTATGATTAGGATGTTTAGAACATTCCCTGATGCTAACTTGTATGAAATTTTGGTTGACACTACTAAGGATTCCACTTTCATGAATGATCTAGTGTCTGAGTGGAGGGGGAAACAATTTGCTACTGAACAAGCTAACCAGGCTCAACCACCACCTCTAAATGAAGCTAACCAGGCTCAACCACCACCGCTAAATGAACCACCAACACCTCCTCAACAGCCTATAGATGATGGTGCATCACCTACTGTTGGTCTTGAAAAGAACCCCTCTTCTGCCCAACCTTCAAATGCTCCAATGATCAAACTCAAACCTAGGAGGAGATTGAGATTGTCATACTAGTCCACCAATGATGTTATTGCTACTACTGCTAGGGATACTAACATACCCTCATTAGATGATATTGTTACTGACCCCTCATTAGATGATATGTTCCCTAAGGAGTTTAATTATGATCCAACTATTACTGCTGCTGATATGCAAGAGGAGCTTGAGGGTATTGGTGTTAACATGTCTAGTAAGGAATACACTAAGGGTAGGAAGGAATTTGAGAAGGCGTGTGAAAAAAGTGCTGCATCTAAGGGTAAGGGCAAGGGTAGGGGGAAGGGTGAGAATTCTGCTACACCTAAGGGTAAGGGAAAGGGTAGGGGAAGGGTGAGACTTCTACTGCAACAAAGGGTCGGGTAAGGGAAAGGGCATAGAACTAAGTAATGCTCTTGGTCAAAGAATTCCCCCATCTCCAGAATCACCACACACCATCTTTAAAACTCTTACTGTGAGGAGGAGTCCTAGATTTACAGTCCCACTATCTAACCCCCAGCATCTCTTTACCTAAAACCACCTTATTTGATAGGAATATGCCTAAAACCACAGCTATTAGGAAGGGTTTGTGGGCAAAATCTGAAAAAAAAAAGTCCAAAAAGTTAGTGTTGTGAGGAGAATGGTGAATTTTGATGATGCAAGTGAGGGTTCTGATGATGCAAGTGAGGGTGCTGATCATGCAAGTGTGGGTTCTGATGATGCAAGTGGGGGTTCTGATGATGCAAGTGGGGGTTCTGAAAATGATGATTCTGACAATGAAGTCATCATATTTGATGACATTTAACCTGATGAAATGGAAGAAATTAGTGGAGTTCCACATGTAGAAGAAAATTGAGAGTCTGGACAATGGGATGGCTTTATTAATTCTGATGATGATGTCAGCTACTTGAACAAGCTGTACAAAAATGGAGAAATGTATGAAGAGAAAGACTTTGGGAAAATCCAGCTGAAACCTTGGATGCTTTTCATTGATAAGGGTCATTTGAGGGAAACCTTGAAGGACTATGCTATCCAGGAGGGGTTTGCTTTGAATGTGGTGTATGCAGACAATAGGAGGTACACAGTCACTTGCTATGCTAAATGTTGTGACTGGAGATTACATGCAAGCAGGCTGCCAGATGGCAGGACATGGGCTGTTAAGAAAATATGGCCTGATGTGCACACATGTAGGGGTTTGGAGACATACAACCCAATGTGCACTGTCAAATAGGCTGCATACAAAGTGATGGAGGATATTAGGGCTAATCCAGATATCCTTGGGAAACCTTTGAATGAGCTGCTGTTTCAAAGGTATGGCATATACATGAAGCAAGCTTCTCTGTACAAATTGAAGAGGTATGTGAGAGATGTCCTGTTTGGAGGGCATGATGAGTGTTACACTCACTTACCTACATATGCAGAGGTGATTACAAGTACTAACCCAGAATCAGCAGCATTTGTAGCATGGCATGAGAGTGAGAGCATCCCAAGGGTGAATTTGTTTAGCAGCATCTTCATATCTTTTGCTGGGCAATGGAAGGGGCTCCTAAGTAGTTGCAGGCCATTAATTGGTGTTGATGGGGCACATTTAAAAGGCAACTATGGGGGTATCTTGTTGTCTGCCATTGCAATTGATGGAAATAATGAAATTTTCCAAGTGGCATATTCAATAGTGAGTGCTGAAGACAAGGAAAGTTGGTCATACTTCTTTTGGCATTTGTACAACCTTGTTAAACACTCAAACAGGACAAATTGGACTATAATATCTGATAGACAAAAGGTACATCATACTTTTGCTTTCCATTATACAGTTGCATTCATACTTAGAGTAGGACTAAACTGATTTGAACTTGTTCTTGCATGGTGTTGACATAGCTTTGAAGCAAGTTTGGCCTGCAGCTAGGAGAAGGTATTGTTGCAGACACCTTAGCAGAAATTTCAAAAAGCTCTTCCCAGGTCCATTGATGCATATCTTATTTTGGAGGGCCTGCAATGCAACTTGTGCATTCAGTTTTAGAAAAGCAATGGAGAAGCTTCAAAAGGAGGGAGGTGAAGAGGTGATGAAGTGGTTTGCAGACATTGGTGATCAGTCCAGATGGAGCAAATACAAGTTTGATCCAAATGTTTGTAATGACACAAACACATCAAACTTTGTGGAGAGTTTTAACTCAACCCTTGGGGTTGACAGGTGTAGACCTGTCCTAAATCTACTGGAGGGTATATTCTCAAGACTTTGATTCATTTTTACCTATAGTTGCATGTGCTATGTTTTGCTGAATTGATGTTGTTCTTGTGATAGGAATTAGAAGGGTTTGTATGGTGAGGTTGTCAGCTAGGCATGAGAACTCAAAGTCATGGAATGATGATGATGTTTGTCCTAAGATAGCAAAGAAGGTTCACTACTAGAAATAGGCCGATTTCCGACGGACATCTTCCGATGGACACGTATTTCCGTCGGAAAAAATAGAAATTCCGACGGATTATTATTCCGTAGGAAATTTCCGACGGAAAATAAATCCGTAGGAAAATATAAGCTTTCCATTCCGTCAGAACATTAATCTTCCAACGGAAATAAAATCCGTCGGAACATTAAACTTCCTACGGAATTTCCGACGGAATTAATTACGGAATTTTCCATCGGAAATTAATTAAAAAAAATAATTTTTTTCACCAAACCCTAGCCCATAAAACGGATACCCCCTTACCTTTTCCGCCTCTTTCTTTTACTTATTCTCCTTCTCTTTCTTTCTCCTCTTCTCCTTCTCCTTCATTCTCCTTCTCTTTCCTGTTCTTTCTCCTTCGTTCTCCTTCTCTTTCCTGTTCCTCTTTCATTTTTATTTTCCTTCCCTTTTTCTCTTTCCACTTTTCCTTCTCTGTTTCCGGTTTCTCCTTCGTTCTCCTTTTCTTTTTCATTTTTGTTCCTTGAATTTTCGACAAGAATGGATTATGTGTGGGCTTGTGGTCGTCAATAAACAAATAATTATGGTGTTTATGGTTAAATTCGACCATAAAAATTCCAGATCTGGAGTTTTTATGTTCGAATTTAACCATATAATCCCAATTTCGAGCTTTTGGAGGTGGAATTGAAGGTATTTTTTTTGTTTTCTTTCTATTAATTTGGTTTGTTTTTTTTTGGTGGTGTTTGAATTATGGTCGTGGTGGTGGTTGAATTGGAGGTGGAATTGGTAGGTGTCGGTGGTGGTTGGTTGGAGAGGGTGGGGGAATGGCGAGGTTTCGGTGGTGGTTGGGGAGGGTGGGGAATGGTGGTTTCGGTGGTGGTTGGGGACGGTGGGGAATGGTGGTTTCGGTGGTGGTTTGTAGATCTGGCAGCTAAGGTGGTGGGTCTAGTGGGTGGGGTCAGGTTAGGAGAGTATTTCAGGTTAGGTGAGTCTGGTGGGTGGGTTCAGGTTAGGGTTGTGGGAGGCGTGGGTGGGTTCAGTGGTAGCTGGTGGTGTGGGGAGGCGTGGGTAAGTCTGGGTTAGGAGGATCTGGGTGGGGTAAGGGTTAGGGGTGGGGCTGTTTTTTTTTTTTATTATTATTTTTTTATTGACTACTCCGACGGAAAATTCCGTCGAAACGTTGCGACGAACTTCCTAATTAAATCAAACTTGATTCCGACAGAACAAAATCCGTCGAAAATTTCGTCGGAATGGACCTTTCCGACGGAATTTCCCTCGGAATATCGCGAAATTCCTACAATATGTAATGTGACGGTGCCTTCCGACGGAATTCCATCGGAAATGGGCATTTCCGACGGAATTCCATCGGAAATGGGCATTTCCGACGGAATTTCAGGGTTTTCCGAGGGATTTTTTCCGTCGTTGATTGGCTGTTTTTTTAGTAGTGGTTAAGGACATCAGCAAGGCAACCACCACTTGCAAAGCATACCAGTCTACTCCAGGGGAGTATGAGATACATGAGGGAAAATCTCAGTTCCCATTAAGCTTGAACAACAAGATATGCTCTTGTGGTGCTTGGTAGCTATTTGGCATACCTTGCAGGCATCCCATTAGGGCAATGGTCCATGCAAAGGTTGATCCCTACAATTACATCAGCTCTTGGTATTCTGTGAAAACATACAAGCAACTATATAGCCACTGCATACATCCAGTGCCTGATATGAATCAGTGGCCAAGCATGGATGCTTTCCCTCACATTGACCCTCCAAAAATGAAAAGAGGTATTGGTAGGCCAAGCAGGAACAGAAAAAGGGAAGAAGGGGAGGATCAGCCTAGTAAAAGATCAAGGACAGTCAAGTGTGGCAGCTGTGGTTCTTTTGGACATAATGCTAGGACCTGCAAGGGAGGTTTAACCAGTAAAGAGGCAGCACAACAGACTGCATCAGTGCTTGATGCTTCACAGCTGCAGAGTCAACCCCCTCTTAGCCAGTCACAGTCCCAAAATTAGAGAGCTTTGCATGTTCTTGCTTAGAGTTGCTTAGATTTTTGTGTATTGAAACTTTGTGTTGGTTTATGTCTCTAGTAGCTTTTGATAATCTAATTTTAATTTCAGCATTTTGAATTATGCTGTTGACAATCAATTTGGTACTCTAAGCTTTTGAATTATGCAATGAATGGCAAATGCTTTTTCTTTTGGTCAATATTTGTGTATTGAATTATGCATTTTGATTTTTCAACAATTGTTCTACTTTAAATAAGAAGTTCAGCAGCAATATTTCCATATAAATAACATACTTTGCTTTATTCATATCAAATAGCAGATTACAGCAGCATTACATTATTTCAAAGCTACCAATAATAACACCAAATACATAACAGCACCAATTTTGACCACAAAATGAACAAAGTCAGCAAATTCATCTGTTTTGTGCATAAACTCATTGAATTCTCTCCTCAGATGTTGAACACTTGTAGCTTCAAGTGTATTACCCACCCTTCCTGTTGTGTCACACACAATCTGCTCCTCCTTAGCCCACATGAAATATTCACACAACCTGCGCTTGTAGTAGGGCCTTCCTGGGTTTGAAACAGAGTTTGAGAATCGAATATCAGCAGATCTTGAGGGGTCACAGTTGCAATTAACTGATTTGAACCACAAACTCCTTCCATTCCTGTTGCTTGAAGAACCCATGCCAGAAGAAGACATTGAGAAGCAAAAATTAAAAAAAGGGAAAAAGGAAATTCGAGAAGAAGAATAACAGTAAGCTGCAAATGAGTGGGTGGGTTAGTTTAAATAGAAGGAGGGAAAGTAAAGAGGGAAAAAAGGAGGGAAACTAAACAGGGAAAAAAAGGAGGGAGTTTTTTAAGTTTAAAAAACGTAAAAAAAAAACCAAATCTAACGTTTTTTTAACGGAATATGTATCGTAGGTGTACGGCTGATAATGGTATGAAACTTTGGGTGTATCGCTGATAAACAATAGTTAAGTAGGTGTACCATTGATAAAGGCTCAAACCCTGGGTGTATCATTGATAATTTCCCCCTTTTTTTTAATGAATTATAGTAATTGTATGACATGGCGCCACATCATCTGCCTAGTCATGATGACACGTGGCGGGCTCATGTCTTCCCATTGAGTTTTAATATATATATATATATATATATATATATATATATATATATATATATATATATATATATATATATATATATATATATATATATATATATATATATATAGATTTACTTCCTTTAGTTATGTAGAACAATTCACATGTAAGTGGCGAGTCCTTTTATTTCTCATATTCCATAAAGTCATAAACTTAATTTCTTGTTTGTATTGGATGGAACTATTATCATAATGTTAAAAGCCCCAATTTTATTGCTCGACTTGTTTCATTTTGCCAACATCAATAGAGAGTTTGTCTACATTCAAGCATGATAGTATTTCATCCTTTTTTAATTTGTACACATACAAATATGTAACACACCCTACACACTACTCCGTATATAGTACTTGTATTATACAAATTGCGTCTTAAAGCTTTCTAAACTTGTACATTATGTCCTTTTTGTCAATATCTAAAAAGGGAAATTTGACTCAAAATCTCAAATATTATTTACACAAGATATTGTGAGGAGATCTAAAAGATGTAAAGCAGTTGGGCCATTTGTATTGCATAACAATGGCGGTATTGTGCATGCGGATGCGGTAGAAAGAATTACGTTTGGCCCTCAGAGCTGCAGACTGCATCACAAATTTCTGTGGGCATCCAAATTCCTTGAACGTGGGCCTTGTGGCACGTATATGAAAATATGGACTGGTGTCATTGCCAACTTCTCCCAAATAAGCTATCAAGTTTTTGCGGTATATCTTGTTCTCTATGTTTTTTTTTAATGATAAATTATATAAACCAATTTTGGGTTTTAACCATTAGCTTGGGGTTGGTTTATATACTCTATCATGCTTCTTTATATAATAAGAGTCCTTTGAATTAGAAATGTGGATGCAGAGGCATGAGCCTCCTCATAACCAGCATGGATAAATTCCATTTTAAAAGGAGGTATGTAGCATGATTCAAATTCAAAATGAACCTAACTCAACTAAACCCGATCAAAACCTAACTAATGGCCCGAATTGACACATCTAACTATTTGCTTATCATGCTTAATATTCTAGTGTTTGTGTTGATATGAGTGAAAGTAAATTTTGATAGTTAGAATTTAATTCTGGGAGTGTAAAAGTTAAGTTGCTTTTAGTGAGGCAAAAACTAACGAATGTTCTGAGAGTGTTGGATAAAATAACTAAAAGTAGAAATATTAACTTAAAATAAACAATAATTACATCGATCAACGCGTAATTTTGATATACATTTCCAAATTAATACTATTAATAGGAACTATTTTAAAGACTTATCTAACGTTCTGAAGACGTTCGTTATCAAGATCCAAGTAAATCTCATCCCTCACCTATTATTCAAAGTTAACTAGGATTAGTTAGATACTTATTGTTTATATCATCATCTAGGGTACATTAGATAATTAATAATAATAGTGAGCTACCATTGAGTTTTCCAAAACGGCAAGACACGTGATGAAATTACTATCAAAGTATCAAATATATACAGAATATACATATACTTTTTTTTTCTTTTTTTTTGAGGGAGAATATATATATACTTGACAATACTGTAATGGTCAAACATTTATCCTTCTAGGCTTTCTAATATGAATATAGCTAATTATATTAATTATATAAGTTTTGTTTTTTTTTTTTGAAGGGAATATTAATTATATAAGTTAATAATTCGAAAATACATCATGAAATAAATTTAAAAGATCTTACATATATTATTCTTATGCATAAATAAACAAATAATGGTCATAAAGTTTGTAATTAAGTACTCATTCAGTAGTGTAAATATTCATACTTCGTGTAATAAAGGAGTGATGCATACTAATAAGATACTAATAAGCTAAGGTACTTCCTTCGTTCCTGAAAGGTCATTTTTATCTTTTTAAACGTTTTCTTTTAACGGTTGCATTTCAACTATTTCTATTTTCATTACATATACTTCGTATATTTAACCCCTTAAAATTTTCCTAAAAATTCTCCCACACATACATTGTATTCCCTAGCCAAAGTATTAGTTTGAACATTAAAAATAAATGATTAAATTAATATTATTGTAGTAAAAAAAATATAGAAAGTTGATATTATGAAATTTGATATTAATACTTATCCAATAATTTTTTACATGATGAGATTTATATTTTAATATATTAATTAAGAGAATTATAATCAAAATTAGTAATCCATATATAAATAGTGTAAAAACTTTATAGCTCGTCTTGTGTGTGGCTGGCCACACTGTGTGGCAACTTGTAAAATAACAAAATAATCGTACCCCTATAACACTGACCAAATAATCCCTATATAACCCCTGTAATACTGAACGAGTAGCCCCTATAACACTGACGAAATAATCCCTTTAACAATGACTAAGTAACCCCTATTATACTATTGAAGTAATTTTTATGATGACTGACCACACGGTATGGTCAACCACATATTAGAATTTGTGAAAACTTTTTTACTCGGCCTTTTCGAAACGGAGGTAGTACTCGTAGATCGTAGTAGAAGAATTGCATAAATCTTGACTATGTGGACAGGGGACATTATCGGCACTATTTAGACAGTTGGAGTAGTGAAAGCAATTACCCGCAAAGTTAATACAAGAGAATTGAATGCCGGTTCATGGCTCACGTAGACTCTTCCATGGTGACTTCAAACTCCCTATAGTGTTTTGTTCTTTACCCCATCAACCGACGAAGGTTACTCCGTATTTTTTATTTCATTAACGATTATGCTGAGGATATTTATTTTATTCACCTGATTTTTACTTATTTGATCTTAACGGATTAAATTGATTTTAAATAACTGAACTTATCAGAAATTATATACTTTTGTTATAAATTGAATTTGGATAACCCTTATTAACTCTTGTTAAAATTAATCTAGACTTATTATTTTTGCAGATTTTTGTCTTAATTATTTAAACTTACTTGATATATTAAGATATTTAAACTTATTTTTCCTAAAATAAATTGAAATATATGAGTTAACAAAAGATGATGACCTATATTAAATTTTGTATATTAATACGATGATATGAGGGTGGCAGTGGCAATTCGATTTATATATAAGTGTTCAATAATAGAAGTACAAACGACATAAATCTAGTACATGCCAATCATAAATCTTTACGTACATGCACCCTGACTGATTTATGAACCTCATCTACTCAAGATAATGCCTGTTTGAGAGACATTATCGGTCAGCTAACATGTGATACACATACAGAAAAATGAAAAACACTATATTAAAGGAGCCTTTAAGCTAAAAGGGTAACATAAAATTAATCAATCTATCATATATTATATGCATGTACATGAACAAGAACATGAATTTAGATGCATATTTTTCTCCTAGATGCCTTATATCTAGGGTTCAGACATTGTATGTCTTAGGGGGATGAACCGCAGCAACTTGCATCTTCATGTATATTTTTCAGTTCTCATGATTGCACAAATTAATGAAAGTCGATTTTAGATGGTGTACAAAATCTAGACAATCTTTCTGTTGGGTACTTGGGTGGCCACTTCTACAATTCATGTATTACGTTACAAAACACTCAAACTATTATCAGATTATTATGTTAATGTTTTCCATTTCTTCTACTAAGTATGTTATGTGTATGATCACGAGCTTCAGTCGGGTGGGAATTGTCCATTGTCAATTTGCAATTGATCTAGTTGGCAACCGGTTTGAGATAGACAGAGAGAAATTATTATTTGTCTCTCTAAATACTTACATTAATGAGAGTTTTCCTTAACTTTGTAAGTGAGGGTTGCCAACCTATATTTACCAATACATTTAAAATTTCTACATTTTCTCATTTTATTATACTTTCTCCATTCCTGAAAGTTCGACTCACTTTGCAATTGCGCGGTTTCCAATGAACATCTTTGACCATAAATAACTCCGATTGTGTATAAGTCAAAATTGTAAAAAGTAGATATTTGGATTATTTATAATAAGGGGAATCTAATAAGATCTCACATGCTAATTTATTTCTATTTTATAGCTCACAAAATGTGGTCAAAGTTTTTTTATTTTGACTTCATGAATAATAAGTGAGTAGAACTTTCAAAAATGGAGGTAGTACTATTAATTATTTAAGTTATCTCATATTGACTTTTAACATTTGTCAACACATACACCACTATAATCATTAATTATTCTTTTCTAAAAATTATATAAATATACATTGAAAAAAATCCAACAAAATTTGCATGATAAAAAATAAGTTGTATTTGTACAATACGTAAAAAAAAATATGGTAAAAGCGAGATATGAAAAAGTATACATTTAATATGATATAAAATAAAAAAAAATAGATCAGAGGAAATATTTTTTGTACCTATGGCTTATATGGCTAGGCTTAATATAAAGCCATAAATTATAGGTTGAGGAGCAAAGAAATGGATGATTGGATGAAATTAAAATTATTTGGCACTTTTTTTTTTTCGACAGGGATTATTGGGCACTTACATATGATAATATTATTGAGTACACTTTAATAGTTATTCGATTTGGTTGTGACTTCAATCCCAAAAATATAATTGACTCGTTCCTAGTAATCTTGGGATGCAAGAATAACAACGTTAATTTCTGTAGATGTTAATAGTTGACAACTAATTGTCAATCTTAAATCCTTGGCAATATGTACGTATTATTATGGGGGGAAATTATGCTAATTAAATATTCATGCACATGATTCACGTGTTAGCAAAATTGTTTCACCAAGCTCCCTCGGTCCCTTCTAATTGCCAATAGGGACCAAATCCATAATTAATTTCTTGATCAGACCCCAACCCCGGCCCTTCCGACGGTTCTCTTGTAGTGGTGGTGGGCGACCCATGTAATCAAGATTAAGCCAGATCTACACTAGGATAAGCTGAAAAATTAAAGACAAGAAGGTCATAAGCCGTTTAAATCGAAGATGAGCTGGTTTAATTAATTTTATTTTAGTGCCTGGCCTAGGAGACTTGACCTAGACCGCCACAATTTCTACTCCTAACATCCATAGTAATTACTTCATATTGTTAAAACTGAATAAAGGTGAATTAAACGTCTTTGTTGCATGTACATGCATACTAATTAATTAGTTATGTCGTGATTGAAGGCTAACACAAAAATTATATTCAAGAAACATTACTTAATATAAGAAGTTGATTAAAAAAAAATTATATTTTCAATCTCTGTCAACAATTCCATAATCCATAATATGACGGACTTACAATAATTATTTTGTGATGAATTTCTTTATAAAATTATGAAGGGGGTATATTCTGATAAACAGTAAGGTTGGTAGTTTGGTACTAATGTGTTGAGGAGATTACGATTACCAGCTAGTGAAGCTCTAAATTGATACTCCTACTCATACTACGGAGTACGGGAGAAGTAAAAATGATATGATTGAATTATGTCTCATTATCAATTGAATATGAAGTCTTGAGATCAGAAGACTCCCTTTAACCTTTTTTGTGTATTTTTCTTTTTAAAAAAACAATTGAATATGATGAAACAATACATAAAATCAATTATTGTTGGATTATGGGGTGAATAATATAACTAAATAGAAGATTCTGCCCTGTTCACTTCACCTTAAAAAAATAAAATTCAATAAAAATAATTTCAATTTAGTAAAAATAATTTCAGTTCAGCAAAAATAAGTTCAGTTTAGTAAAAATCAATAATTTTTAAAGAAGAAACATAATAGAAAAGCAGTAAAAAATAATTTTCGTTCAGCAAAAATATTTTAAGTTCTGTAAAATCAATTTAAGTTCACTAAAAATAAATTTAGTTCATTAAAATAATTTAAGTTTAGCAAAAATAAGGTGAAGTGAACAGGGCCTTCTTGCGTGAAAGTCGATCCCTTCTTTTCTCTCCCAATAGCCAAGATGCCTTACATTTAGTAGTGTCAATTCGGGTAAACGGTTCGATTTCGGGTTGGGTTTATCATTTTCGGGTTATAACGAGTCGGTTTTATAACGTATTGTTTCAATGAATGCTACAAGAAGGGGGGGTTGAATTGTAGTATGACAGATTTGTCAAACTTTTTGCGGAAATAAAAATAAGTAAGCTTAAGGAACTTAAAGTGCAAGAGAAATTTTACGTGGAAAACTCCTTGGCCCTAAACAAGGAGAAAAAACCACGACCACAAGGGATTTTAGGAAAGGAATCTTCACTAGAATAGGGCAATGGCCTATTATAAACTAAAGGCTCTAACTACGAGCTCCTCAACGAACTCAAAACCCCAAGCAACAAGTCACCCAACTTGTCACTCTTCTCTTCTCTTTCTCTCTTCTCTTTCTCCTAGCTTCACTCAAAGATAAAACAGAAGTTCACTCAAACTTCCCAATTCCCCAAAATGCAATCCGAAAGAATTAAATCTAGTATAAGAACATAGGTCACTCTATTTCACTAATGTGGAATTGGACTCTTGACTCGATTGAAAGAAAACAAAAGATGAAATCTATTTGAGCAAGGGTGAGTTTTTCCAACTGAAATCAACTGGCTATTTATAGATCAAATCTACTTTGGAAAAACATCTTTGTGCTGCTTATCCATGTCGCCACTACTCTAAACCCACTAAGTATAACATGCCCTAAAATTAAGGACATGAACTCCTCAATGTGCAAGACCATGACATGGACTAAGTCATGGAGAGTAGTCCGTAAGTTATGGAATACAAAAATCAGATTTTATTTTATAACTGATATTTCGAAAATAAGAGAAAAATAAAATCCTTTTTCATAAATTAAAAGATAAGATTTTAAACCAACTGTATTCCTAAAAATAAGCAACGCACAAATCTATCCTTTAGACCAATTCCACACAGCTAATTTAAAGTGTAATCCTAGTTCTTATACTTACATAAATCCTAAAACATAAAAATATTTTAGTCTTCATGTTTCTCTGATGAAGCTTCTACTCCGAGGCTTCTGTTCCTTACAAGGAACTTCTCTTCTCTAGTGAATCTTCTACTCCGAAACTTCTGTTCCCTGAGGGGGAACTTCTCTTCTCAAAACTCCATTTCACTACTAGAAAACAGCTGATTTACGAGGGAAATATTCCGTCGGTATGCTTCAAAAATCCGTCGGAAAGGCCAGTTTCCGACGGAATTCCGTCGGAACACGTTGTCGGAGATCATATTGTCGGAAATTTGGGTTATACCGAGGGATTTTCCATCGGAAACGTCCTTTACCGACGGAATTTCCGACGGATTTTAATTTCTCAGAACCTTAGTTTGACCAGATATGGAGGTCCGTCGCAAACGTTCCGACGGACATAAATCCCTCGGAATATTCAAACCTTCCGACAGAATTTTCCATCGGAATGTTCTCCTCGTCCGACGGATTATTCCGTCGGAAGGTCCCCCTCCCTTTCCGAGGGAATATTCCTTCGGAAGTTTGGAATATTCCGAGGGATTTATGTCCGTCGTAAAATTCCGAGGGATTATAATTCCGTCGCAACCTACCGACGGAAATGTCCGTCGGAACATTTCTTCTTTGCGACGGAATTAACGACAGCAATTTTCTATTTTGGCTATATATTTTCCTCTGGGACAAACCTGTAATTCCTGCTTCTTATATTACTCACTGAATAATTTGTGCAAAAATATGTATATATATATAGATACTAATTCCAATGTTTACAATAAATACTAAGTTAATCTAAAATTAGAACTAACAAACACTAAGTTCATCAATACTATACAACAGCGCGAGAGCCCTGGCTAGCTCCACCAAAACCCGGGTCGTCGTCCCTGGGATCTCGAAATGGAGGTCGAACGTTGGAACATGGGTCATTGGCGTAACGACCCATCATCCTTTCTTCCAGCCTCTTCTCCATTTCTTCCATTTGGGCTCGTACTTGGGCTTGAACTTGGGCTTGAACTCGGGCTTCCATGTCGACTTCCATTTGTTCCCGAAGACCCTAGACCCTGGATTCCATCTGATCCTGCATATGAGAAATAAAGGAGGCGTGTACTGCATGGAAGAGGTGGAAATTCGACGACCCATCCGGCTGCCATAGTACAGGTCAACACTTTCGCCTAGTCCCTTTACACGTCCTTTTTTGTTCCGACCACCCCACTGTCTCCCAGTACAGCTCATTCGGACTCTTCTGGATCCTTTGAGTGATAGCCGCCTCAACCCTCTGTTGGTAGGCCTCCTACAAGATAAACACATAAAAGGGAACAAACGAGGTAGTAAGTTATACAAATAAGCTAAACCAAATTGAGCCAACTATGGCCTATATGACCTATTATTTGCACATTTTCTAAGTTTTTGACCAAATGAACTATTTATTTCTCTAAACATGCATATTTTAGGTATTTTAAGGGGTTCATGACTTGAAATCACAAAAAACTACAAGTCCCTACGTTTTGGGACGCATTTGGAGCCAAATTGAACCAAGTATGGCCTATATGACCTATTCTTTGCCCATTTTATTCATTTTCGACCAAATAAACTATTTCTTTCCTCTAAATATGCATATTTTAGGTATTTTAAGGGGTGCAGGCCTTGAAAATCACAAAAAAAACTACAAGTCCCTAAGGTTTGGGACGCATTTTGAGCCAAAAATGGACCAACTATGGCCTGTTATGACCTATTCTTTGCCCATTTTCTATGTTTTTGACCAAATGAACAATTTTTTTCTCTAAACATCTCTATTACAGTTATTCTAAGGGGTAAATTCCTTGAAATTCCAAAAAAATACAACTCCCTAAGGTTTGGGATGCATTTTGGAGCCAAATTGAGCCAACTATGGCCTGTATGACCTATTCATTGCCCATTTTCTATGTTTTTGACCAATTGAACTATTATTTTCTCTAAACATCTCTATTACAGGTAGTCTAAGGGGTACATGCCTTGAAATGCCAAAAAAATACAACTCCCTAAGGTTTGGGACGCATTTGGAGCCAAAATGAACCAACTAAGGCCTGTATGACCTATTATTTGCACATTTTCTATGTTTTTGACCAAATGAACTTTTATTTTCCTCTAAACATCTCTATTACAGGTATTCTAAGGGGTACATGTCTTGAAAATTCCAAAAAAAATACAACTCCCTAAGGTTTGGGATGCATTTTGGAGCCAAAATGAACCAACTAAGGCATGTATGACCTATTATTTGCACATTTTCTATGTTTTTGACCAAATGAACTATTTTTTTCTCTAAACATCTCTATTACAGGTATTATAAGGGGTAAATGCCTTGAAATCACAAAAAACTACAAGTCCGTAAGGTTTGGGACGCATTTTGGAGCCAAATTGAGCTAACTATGGCCTATATGACCTCTTATTTGCACATTTTCTATGTTTTTGACCAAATGAACTATTTATTTCTCTAAACATGCATATTTTAGGTATTTTAAGGGTTTCATGACTTGAAATCACAAAAAAACTACAAGTCCCTACGTTTTGGGACGCATTTGGAGCCAAATTGAACTAAGTATGGCCTATATGACCTATTCTTTGCCCATTTTATTCATTTTTGACCAAATAAACTATTTCTTTCTCTAAACATGCATATTTTAGGTATTTTAAGGGGTACAGGCCTTGAAATCACAAAAAACTACAAGTCCCTAAGGTTTGGACGCATTTTGGAGCCAAATTGAGCCAACTATGGCCTGTATAACCTATTCTTTGCCCATTTTCTATGATTTTGACCAAATGAACAATTTTTTTCTCTAAAAATCTCTATTACAGGTAGTCTAAGTGGTACATGCCTTTAAATGCCAAAAAAATACAACTTCCTAAGGTTTGGGACGCATTTTAGAGCCAAAATGAACCAACTAAGGCCTGTATGACCTATTATTTGCACATTTTCTATGTTTTTGACCAAATGAACTATTTTTTTCTCTAAACATCTCTATTATAGGTATTATAAGGGGTACAGGCCTTGAAATCACAAAAAACTACAAGTTCCTAAGGTTAGGGACGCATTTTGGAGCCAAATTGAGCCAACTATGGCCTATATGACCTCTTATTTGCACATTTTCTATGTTTTTGACCAAATGAACTATTTCTTTATCTAAACATGCATATTTTAAGTATTGTAAGGGGTTCATGACTTGAAATCACAAAAAACTACAAGTCCCTACGTTTTGGGATGCATTTGGAGCCAAATTGAACTAACTATGGCCTATATGACCTATTCTTGCCCATTTACTACTTTTTCGACCAAATGAACTATTTATTTATCTACACCTATTCATGAATAATGAACCAAGGAACAAAGTTTAGGGAATTTGTTACCGCAATTTCTTGAGCTGTGGGGTTTACTGGCACTGTGCCTTTCCCAGGCAGCTCCTTGAAGTGTGTCTTCAGAAACAGCTCAGGAGCTGTTGGTAGCTGGCCCTTGTTCTTCGCTGCCTTTGATACAAAAAAATAGGAATAATCGTTAACCATGTCAAACCCTTGTTACATTGAAATACACAAATATGTCTTGTAATATAAGATATTTTTAAATAAACTTACCATCCTTTTTGCATGTTGGGTAGCTGCCAACGAACCCTGAAAGTGGGTCCCTCGGACGGGATTTTCCATAGAACCGCCCCTTCTGTTCTTCTGGTTTCTGCGCCGTCCTCTCCTGTAAGTTGGATCGTTAGCAACAATGTCCATCATCTGCTTGTGGAGCTCCGCACTCAACCAACTTGGCCTGGCGCCTTTCATCTTGTGCGTGATGGTGTGGAACATGTCACGCAGGCGTGTGGCTACCCTCCTCCAAAATGTGATCTTCACTAGCTCGTCCATCTGAATTATGCCTGCAAATGATAAAATACAAAAGTTATACACAAAACTAAATCAATACAATAGCTAAAACATGTATTAACCAAGACCCAAAAATATCATACGCTGAACAAGTTCCACCAGTGTTCCTTCGTAGCTACAGGAAATTATCCAAAGTTCCTCCAAGGGGCTCGGTAGTATCCAGTAATCGTACCGGATACAGCTCTCCGAACCTTAGGATCATCAAACCTATAACAAACGGGAAACAACAATGTTAAACAAGTTCGAAAATAGTAATATAAGCCTTGTATCTCATCATCCATATCATGATATGTACTTACCACAGCGTAGTAGGGTCCAAACACGGGAGCTGTGACTCATCCTGTGGCTCGTCCTCTGACTCATCCCGTGGCCCATCTTCTGTAGGAGTGGATGGGCCCGTTTGATCCTCACCCAAATTGGTGGCCTTCGCTTTGAACATCTCCTCATCCTGGTCGTCGGTGAACAGGGCGCGGGCAGTCAGTTTCTCTTTCCCCTTTACTTTCTTCGACGATTGCCCACTTTTTCCACCCGCCATGACTACCTGAATCAGATGTTAGTAAAATGACAAGATATTATAAATAAGGAGTGCAGTGCAACGTAATATGGCTTTTATACAAACACTAAAAATTTTTTACATAAGCCTCATTAATATTTTGATTTTACAATAAGAAGCATACTTTTAAAGGAGATTAAATATTCTCCTATTCAGTACTCTCATCACTACTTTCACTACTAGAGTCGTCACTACTATCATCTAATACTACATCGATGTCATCATCATCGTCACTATCACTAGAGCCGATACTAGATTCATCGTCTTCATCGCTTGAGATCACAAAGCCATCGTCATCGTCTTCATCATCATCATCCATGGCGTAGTCTGGAATGTCACTCGGCGGGCAAAGGGTTGCATGTAATGTTGGGGATGGTGATTGCAGAAACTCTAAGTCCACCGGAGCATCAACCACTGACCTTGCATGTGTTTTAAACACAGACCACCATTGAACTCGGTCCCGTTTCAGGCTAGGGTATGATGCGTAGTACTTGAGCCACTTGGTAAGATAAACAAATGGATCATATTTGGGGTATTTCTTAGTATGATTTACTTCGTTAGCTTGTATTGTTCGTGTATGTTCATTCCCCTACCACAATCCATCCAATTGCACTTAAACAAAAT
The DNA here is from genome assembly GCF_001683475.1 of Chenopodium quinoa. Lineage (NCBI taxonomy): Eukaryota > Viridiplantae > Streptophyta > Magnoliopsida > Caryophyllales > Amaranthaceae > Chenopodium > Chenopodium quinoa. Next base: position 6,513 of record NW_018743276.1, on the reverse strand, counting down.
TGTCTTGTACTGTCTCTTGGGTCCCGTGTAGACAAGTTCAATTATGTCGTCTAAGATGCCAAAGTACTCTCCGCCATCCTCACTTGATACACACACACCATAATTCATGGTGGATTTGTGCTTGCCATGGGCATGTGTATGGAAATTAAATCCACCTACAAAAATCTGGCCCCAAGTACAAACTCGCCTGAAGAGACGCATGCACAACGCTCGCAGGACATCCGAATTTGGCTTCTCTTCGACCACCTATAAAGTGGTTGAATATCAACATCAAGGTTCCTGAATTCAATGAATTGAAATGTAACATGTAAAATTCATTATTATTTCACGGTTACACCGCGTATATCACCTTGTGATGAAACCAATCAGAGAATTCAGTTTCGAAATTCTCCATGACATCTTTCTACGCAGGAAAGGTCGAGTACTAAGAATGTAGTCCTCAAACTTTCTACGAGGCCAAACACACATTGTAAATCTACAAAGTCATCATTGTAAATGATCGTAAATACGAATACACTGAATACCTGGGCCTAATATACCTTTTGTATTCGCCAAGAATGCCGGTGTTTCGTAACACGAACAAATGTGCATACTCGAGTATTTGACACACGACCACTGTCCTCTTTGAACAACTCTGGTATTTCAGCGTCGTCCGATGTGGACTCAACGTCGGCATTCACATTTTGACCAAGATCTCGAGTCTTAGTGTCAACTGTCGACTGAAAGTAATTGGAGCAGAAGTTTGCTATCTCTTCAGTGAGATAAGCATTGCATATGGACCCTTCAACTCGAGCCTTGTTCCCAATTTTCCGTTTCAAATGATTGAGGAACCTGAAATTACAGTTGTTATAACTGTATGAACAATTGATTAGGATGTAAATAAAGGATGTGAAATAAGGGTATTTGATTACCTTTCGAAGGGATACATCCACCTGTATTGTACAGGACCACATAACTTCCCCTCGTACGGCAAATGTGTAGGCAAATGCTGCATGGAGTTAAAGAATGCATGAGGGAAGATCTTCTCAAGCTTGCAGAGGATCTCAGGTATGTTTTTCTCCAATCGCTCCATGTCACTAACTGATGTTGTATAGCAACACAAGTCGCGGAAGAATTGGCTGATCTCTGTAATTGCATTCCAAATATGGCCAGGGAGCAATTCCCTCAAAGCTGTGGGCAACATCCTCTCCATGAACACGTGATAGTCATGGCTTTTCATTCCATAGAGCTTACACACTTGCAAATCTACGCATCTACTCATATTGGAGGCGTAACCATCAGGGAACCGCAGCTGTTTAACCTACTAACACAAAACGTTTTATCTGAGCCTTGTCAAGAGCGAATGGAGCCTTTGGCATTACCTCTTTTCCTCTATCATCCTCTTGAAGATGAAGCTGGGGACGTTTACAATATTTAGCAATGTCATTCCGAGCTGAAGGCGTGTCACACGTAAGCTTTTTCACATCCATTACAGTGTGAATTAACTGATCAAAGAAGTTCTTCTCAATGTGCATGACATCTAAGTTGTGACGAATTAGGAGATGTTTCCAATATGGGAGCTCCCACAAGGTGCTTTGCTTGAACCACCCCTTCTTTTCATTTTTCAGCCTTTTAATTGAATCGGGTCCATCTGTAGCCTTCGGAAGGTCCTTAACACATTCCCAGCTCCTCTCCTAACACGATGTGTGGAGGGGCTCCTTTCTCTACTTTGTTTTTACAGAATGCTGTTTATTGTTCGAAAAGGGTGATCTGTCGACAGGAATTGCCGGTGGCAATCAAACCAAGAAACTTTACCACCATGTTCAAGCCAAAATGCTTTGGTCTTCTCCATGCAATGTAGACAAGATTTCTTACCAGCCGTGGCCCAACCAGACAACATGCCATAAGCCGGGAAGTTACTAACGGTCCATAGGATGGCTGCTCGAAAATTGAAATTCTGTTTCTTCGAAATATCATAAGTAGCCGCGCCAACTTCCCACAACAGTTTCAACTCCTCTATCAACGGTTGCATGTAATCATCCAAGTTTCCCTAAGGGTTTTTAGGACCAGGAACGAGCAAAGAAAGGAACATGAATTGTCTTTTCATGCACATTGAGGGAGGCAAGTTATAAGGGGTCAAAATGACAAGCCAACAAGAATATTGACCCCCAAACTTACCATGAGGAGCAAAACCATCTGTACACAAGCCAATTCTCACATTACGAGGCTTAGAAGCAAACTCTGGAAACCGACAATCGAGGTGCTTCCAAGCTGCGCTGTCACTAGGGTGTGCCATTGTGCCTTGAACTCTTGGATTTTTCGAATGCCATGTCATTTCCTCGAAATGTTCTTCGTTGCAAACAGTCTTTGCAACTTGGGTGTGATCGGGAAATAAAATAGAACATTCAAAGGCACTAGGCTACCTTTGGAAGTCTGCTTGTATCGGTCGCTGCCACACACCCTGCATTCAGACAACTGAGCATCATCCTTCCAAAACAACATACACCCTTTCGGGCACACATGAATCTTTTGATGGGACAGTTCCAACCCCTTCACAATCTTCTTCACCTCGTAGAAAGTGTCGGCCATATGATTGTTGTTCGGAATCGCCTCACTTAGCAAAGAAGCAAACCCATCAACACATCTGTGAGGCAAATTATACTCACATTTGAGACTATGATTCTGCGGCCATCTCTAACACAGACAAAGAACATCCCTTCGTAATGGCCTTTCAGAAGCCTTCAACAAATCCAAATGCTTAGCAGTTGCATTAGGCTCCTCCTCTGACGAAATGCATGAAAAGGCAGGATTTTCCTAGAATAAAAAACAAGGCTTACATTCACCACCTAAGTGAGAATAAGCGTATAAGGACAGTCCCAACCGGGACTATTCAAGACATACTCCTAATGTGTATGCCTTGAACGGGTATCTAGGCATATGATTATGCAAATGATTCATTTATTATAAAATATATATATATATATATATATATATAAACTAACTTGCATTACATTAAACTAACAAATATATCATGATTTATCTAAAGAAAACTAACATATCATAATATTCAAATAAACCAATCAAACAAAACCAAACTACACTAAAATATCATTATATTAAACCAAAATAAGATACATTATATAAATTAAACTAAACTAAGCTACATTATATTAAACTAAAGTAATGTAACATACATCATATTAAACTAAACCAAACCAACCTACATTATAATAAATTAAACAAAACTAAACAAAATTATATTAAAATAAAGTAAGCTAACATACATCATATTAAGCTAAACTAAACCAAACCAACATACATTATTATATTAAACTAAACCAAACTAAACTAACCTATTATAATACAACTAAACTAACATATTACCCTAAAATATACCAAACTAAAGTAACGTGTTATAATAAAGTAATTAAAAACTATACTTAAATTAACTAAACTAATCTAACATATTATAACACAAACACATTCATTTCAAATATTTCAACAAATTGAAATATAAATATAACAAATTGTAAATACAATAACTAAAAACAATAATAAACTACCATATATCTACACATCATTAGGATTTAACATGACAAGTATATACTAAATTTATAAATTTAGCTTTAAAATAATGTATAACCTGTAGATCTGAGTTTGTAATTGCCAAATAAACAATTCAATACACAAAACCTACAAATATTCAAATTTAACACAAAATTAACACCAAACAAAAGCATAAACTACATTTATGATTTAAGCTTGTGTACTTAACTTAAAAAAAAAAAAAAAAACAAAAAAAACAAAAAAAAAAAAAGAAATGCAAACTACCTGCTGGGCGGCGGGCGGCGGTGGCTGGGTGTGGTTGTTGCAGACTCACCGGCGACTTATTCCTATCCCTAGGTGAAAACTCCCGTACACCCTAGGTGAAAGGTGGTGGTTAGGGTTTTAAGGAAAAAAACAAAAAAAAAAACAAAATTGACAAAAACCCTTACCGGCGGCGGGGCGGCAGCAGAGGGGGCCGTGGTGGCAGCGGCGGCAACTGGGTGGCGTTCCCCTTTCTCTCTCTTCCTCTTTCTCCTTCTCCCTTTCTCTCTCTTCCTTCTCTCTCTCTTCCGCTTCCTCTCTCGTGCCCCTTTCTCCCTCTTCCCCTTTCTCTCTCTTCCTTTCTCCTTCTCCCTTTTCTCTCTTACTCTTCCTCCCCCCTTTCTCTCTCTTCCGCTTCCTCTCTCGTGCCCCTTTTCTCCTCTTCCTCTTTCTCCCTCTTCCTCCCTCTTCCTCTTTCTCCTTCTCCCTTTCTCTCTCTTCTCCTTCCTCTTCCTCTTCCTGTGTCACCTTCTCTCTCTTCCTCTCGTTTTTTTTCCTTAGCTTCTGTGTTCTGTACAGAATGCAGATAGGGTTGCGTTTTTTTTTTATTTTTTTCGCAGCTTCCGACGGAAATTATTCCCTCGGAAATCACATCTTCCGACGGAAAAATCCGTCGAAACCTGTGATTTCCGAGGGAATAATTTCCGTCGGAAACCACTTCGAGGGAATATTCCGTCGTAACCCAATATTCCGAGGGAAAAAAAACCGTAGGAAATGTTCCGAGGGAATATTCCGTCGGTAATGAAACTTTCCGACGGATTATTCCTACAAAGTCAATTTCCTCGGAAATTTTGAATTTTCCGAGGGAATTAAATTCCGTCGGAAGCATTCCCTCGGAAATAAGCCTATTTCTAGTAGTGTTTCTGAGCACCAGTTCCTGTGAGGGAACTCTTCTCATTTAGATTACTTTGTCCTGGGTTGTCTTGTTCCTCATGGAATCTTCGCAAGTCAACTCAATTCTCCTAGTCAATGCATCTGATCACACACTTAAACAATCAAACACTTATTAGTCTGTAAATAAGTTAGGCTGTGTCATCATCAAAATCATAAGGTCAACATAACAGGTTAAAATGATTATCGGGTCGATTTGGATCGGTTTTGAAAATTATCGGATCAGTTCTGTTTGGATTTTTATTATTGCGGTTTCTCTTTGGGTCGGGTCCTAATCGGGTCGGGTTGTAATCGGTTCAGGTCATAATCAGTTTGGGTTGAATCGGATCAGTTTGAAAACGGGTTTAGTCAGTTTAAAGCGGGTTTCGGTTTAAAAAAGTTCAGATCCTAATCGGGTCGGGTTGTAATCAATTCGGGTCATAATTAGTTGGGTTAAAATGGTCGGTTTGAAAACTGGTTTCGGTTCAAAACAAATCAGGTGAAATCGGTTTGGGTCATTATCGGTTCAGGTCATAATCAGTTTGAAAACAGGTTTACCCAGTTTGAAGCGGGTTTCAATTAAAATCAGATGGGGTTAAAATCTAGTCGGATCATTATCGAGTTGAGTTAATTAAATAATGGGTAGGAATGGGTCAGGTTATGATCGAGTTAAGTCCTTAAATAAGTTGGGTTTATCGAGCAGTAGGATGAAACGAATTAGATCATAAACATATTGGGTTATGGGTTGTAAACGACTTATTCATAACGGGTTACGGGCTGTAAACGGTTTGGTCTCAACGGGTTGTAAACGGTTCGGTCTCAACGGGTTATGGGTTGAAAACGGTTCGGTCTCAACGGGTCACGGGTTATAAACGGTTCGGTCGCAACGGGTTACGGGTTAGAACGGTTTGCGTTTATCGGGATTTTTGCCAGGTTTAAACGGTTTCGGTTTAAAATGGGTCGGGTTACTATCGGGGTTAGGACGTAATCGATTCGGGTTGTTTTTGGTTTCGGGTTGTAATGGTTCGTCTTGATAACGGGTCTGGACATTAACAATTTGCATAAATTCGGTTCAGTTGGGTTGGAAAAAATTGGGTCGGGTTGGTTTTCGGTTTTAAAAAAAACGGGTTTTAAATGGATCGATTCCTTTTTGGATCGGTTCGAAACAGTCGGGTTTAACGGCTCGGGTTAGAAACTGACAGCTCTACTTACATTGAACATTTCAAAATAAAAATAAATAAAAATAAATAAATAAATATTAAAAAAAAAAGAAAAAAAAACATGAAATTCAAAACAGTGACCATTTATCTTTGCAAGGGGCGGCCAAATAAACTTGAATGAACATGGGGAAAAACTCAATCCCTAAATATTGGTCTGCAGTCTGCAAGTAATCCAACGACTTTTTAAGTTGGTTATATATATATTACTCATTTTTGAGTTGTGAAACGGTCAACGTTTAACAAAAAGTGGGCCCCATAGTAGAGATTTTAGCCGGAGTAATGAAAGAGATAGTGTTACTTAAACTTTTTACATGTTTGTTGTGGTAGCTTTTTCAAAACAAAAATTTAACTAATAGTTGTTTGTAAAACAGGTACTTTAGTGGTAGTTATTGACAAAATTTTCCACATTCAGTGAAAGTCATTTTGGAGTGGGGAAGAGACAATGCGACAATCTAACGCATTTTTGTTGTAATATCAAATCAGTGTCAAAGTTTGCCTACTAATAGAGTTTGGATTATGTCGATCTTAATTTTGATGCATTCTTGCATTATTTCTAAGAATAAAATCGTTTTTGAAA
>NW_018743275.1:0-21173 GCF_001683475.1 Chenopodium quinoa | reverse complement strand
TATGTTCACAAATCCCCATCTCACTTTGATTTGAGTTCTACATGAGGTAATAAGTTAATTGTCTATATATGTTCTAAAGTTACTCTTTATGTTCTAAAGTTTTCCTTGTATGCTCTAAAGTTTTCTTTTTATGCTTTATAGTTTTTACTATTTATTTTATAATTCTCTTTTATGTTTTCTTTTTCTCTTTATGTTTTAATAATATTTTAGATCATAATAACATGTCATGTATATTTATATGTTCTAATGTAATTCACTCTATGTTCTACAATTATCTTCTATGTTTTAAAGTTAATTTCTATTTTCTATAGGTTTGAATGTGCATTGGATGCTCAAAGGCACACTCAAAATAAAATGGATAATGATTCGAAGAATAAGCGTCCGGAGTGTAAGACTCCAATTCCTTTAGAGAAAGATGCTTCTGAATTGTTTACAACAACAATTTTCTATGAATTTCAATATGAGCTTGAAATTGGATGTTTTAATTGTGGTGTTGAGGAGATGAAGAAGGACAATGAGCTTTTACATTTTCAATTTGAGGGAAGGAACTAGAAGGAGGACTTTTGATGTTGTTTTTTGATCCAACTACCTTTGATACAAAGTGTTTTTGTAAAAAAATTTGAAACGTGATGGTGTGCCTTGTAGGCATATGATTTGGGTGTGGAAGGCAAGGATGTTAGAAAAAATTCCCAAGGCCTACGTTCTAAATAGATGGTGTACAATGGCTTATAAGAAGCCCATTTTTGATTTAGAGGGTAATGTGTTGGAGGAATGTATTAATGCAGTAGATAAGAAAATGTTATTAAATGATTTGTGGTCTGAAATTCATGCTTGTGTGAGTTTAGTGCAAAACAATGAAGATGATCTTAGTGATCTTGTCAAAAAACTTCGAGCCATGAGGGTAGATTTGGAACAGAAGAAAACAAATGGAAGCAACAATCTTTCGAGCAAAGTTAAAGACATTGAAATGCTTATTGGAGCTAGTCTACCTTCTAATGTTTTAATCAAACCTCCTAAAATTTCGAAGAACAAAGGCACGGGGGTTCATGTTCCAAATCAGGTCAATGTTCCAAATGATGTCCATGTTCCAAATCAGGTTCATGTTCCAAATCAGGTAAATGTTCCAAATGATGTCCATGTTCCAAATGAGGTTCATGTTCCAAATAGTGACAAAAGAATGAAGAGTGACAGAGAAACGTCTATTGAACAAAGTCAAAAGAAGAAGAGATTATGTAGAGCATGTGGGGAGCTTGGTTATCATGATAGTCGTAATTGCCCTGGAAAAGTCAAGTGATATAGTAAGTAAACTTTATTTTTAATTTTCTTATGTTCTAATTTTCTTAACTTTAAGTTTTAAGTCAAAATTAATATATAATTTATACTTTGTGTTCTAAATTAATATTCTTATTTTCCAAACATAATCTCTAGTGTTTTAAACTAATATATATGTCATGTAATATTATTTTTTTATGTTCTAATGTAATCCATTTAATGTTCTAAAGTTACTTTCTAAGTTCTAGATTTACTTTATTTCTATGTTTTAAAGTTTATTATTTATGTTTTAAAGTAATTCAATATGCTCTAAAGTAACTATGTTCTAAGCAAGTTTAGAACATAAAGTTATTCATATATGTTCTAAAGTAATTCAATATATTCTAAAGTTACTTTTCTATAATGTTTATTCTTTCTGTTTTAATGTAATTCAATATGCTCTAATGTTAAGAACATAAAGTTATTTATTTTGTTCTAAAGTAATTATGTTCTAAGCAAGTTTAGAACATAAAGTTATTCATATATGTTCTAAAGTAATTCAATATGTTCTAAAGTGTTTTCTCTATGTTCTAAAGTTACTTTTCTATGTTCTAAAGTGTTTTCTCTATGTTCTAATGTTTATTCTTTCTGTTTTAGTGTAATTCAATATGCTCTAATGTTTAGAATATAAAGTTATTCATTTTGTTCTAAAGTTTTCCTTTATATTTTAACTTTTCTCTTTATGTTCAAAATATTTTCTTTATATGTTCTAAAGTTTTCTTTATATGTTTTAAAGGTTTCTTTAAATATTCTAAAGTTTTTACTCTATATAATATCATGTGTTCTAAACTAATAGAAATGGCATGTTATAACATTTTTTTAATGCTAAAATTATGTGCTTATGTTCTAATATTGTTTTATTTTTTTTTCTTTACAGGTTGATGAATATACTATTAATCCAGTTGTATGAGATGTTATATATTTAGAAACAATATCTCATTTACTAGCACGTAAAATATTATTCATGTAATTCTTAAAATATAAGAACTCAATTTTTTTACTTTTAGAAACAATATATTTTTATTTCTTTTTTGTCCAATTATTATTCAGAGTATCTCTACTAGTGTTTTTCTTATCAATTTTTATGTTAATTAAAGTTGATTATAATGTTTTATAACATCTCCTGTCTTTTCATCTTCCCCCCTTTTCGTAATTATAAGTTGTTTTATTAAGTCAATTTGAACTACGAGTAATGATAGCACAAGCATTTTAGATACCTTTATTAAACATCATTTAGTTGAATCTTGCTTTAATCAACTTTTATTTATTCAAGTTTCTTTAACATTGATTTACATATGCCTTCTTAGATATGCACTAAAGAGTGTATGCATTGTATTGAAAAGGAAAAAATAAAGCAAAAGTAATGGATTAGAAGCAGCCAGTTTAGTACATAAGCAAATACTTTAGAACATAGATAAAAATAATTAGAAGATTAGCAAAATCAATAATTTGGACATGTAATAAGAAAAAAGTACAACATAATAAGATATAATTAGAATCAAGTTACCAATTGAATGCTTTGGAATCTTGTTACTTTGGCTGTTGTCATTTCTTGTTACTTTTTTTTTAATTTTCTTATGTTCTAATGTTCTACACTTTAAGTTTTAAGTCAAAATTAATATATAATAATATATTCTAATATCCTAACTTTATAAGCATATAATTATTAAAACATAATCAAAAAATACTTTAGAACATACCCATATAATTTAAAACATGAATATAATTTAGCATATAAGTTTATATGATATATTTTATATTAAAATTTTAGCATTTAATATGATTTAACAATATATTTCTTGTAACAGGTAAATACATAGAACATAAGAAATTACTGTTATATTCTTTGCAAATATCTCTCTACAAATATAAACTTAAGATCTTAACAATCATATATCCATTTTGTTCTCCTTTGACCACTTTTTTGATCTCCTAATCACTTTGTTCCATTCTTCATTTACTTCTGCTGTTATTATCTTCCCACAATACTCCACTCTTAATTTTTTCATTTGGTCAAACTGCAAAAAAAAAAGAGTAACTTTTAGAACATAAACAGAAATACTTTAGAACATAAGCATATAATTTAGAACATGAATATAATTTAGCATATAAGTATAAATAAATATAATAAACCATAATATATCTAAACAATAACCAAACCAAACCACAACACTAAAACCACAACACCATAACACCAAAACCATAAACAAAACTAATTTAAAACATGTATCTTATGTTTTAAACTTACATTGTCTAATTCTAGTCCCGAATTCCATTGTTTTACAGATTCTCCTTCATATGTTTCCATGTGCTTCAACAGGAACACTCCACAATCATGTTTGTTCTTATTGCTCTTCCATGACATACTCAAGTTTCTTGTTTTGAAGGAGGATACAAAGTCACTCTTTATATTTGAGTCAATTGAGTGAATGAAATCACCAAATGCATTCAACTGAAAAATTGGATAAACTTTAGAACATATAAGGTAAACTTTAGAACATAAAGAAAAACTGTAGAACATAAAGGGAAAACTGTAGAACATATAAGGCAAAAGTTAGAACAAAAGTATAATTAAAAAAATGTAAACTTTGATGTCTTACCATTAATCTATGGTAATTTCCATATTTATTTTGAAAAGGAATATTTGGTGGAAGAAATCTGTTGTCAATCAAATCAAATGTTCCTTCCACAAAGTTGACACACAACAAATAGTAGTGATCTGGTAAAACGACCAGGAAGAAAACCTAATAGATAAACAGAATTAGAACATAGATAAGCAAAATTAGAACATAAGCATGCATTTTAGAACATAAGCATATAGTTTAGAACACAAGCATATAATTTTTATAACATGTATTTTAGAAAATAAGCTTGTAGCTAAGAACATGTAGTTTAGAACATAAGTAAGTAGTTTAGAAGATAAATAAGTAGTTTAGAACATAAGTAGATACTTTAAAACATAGATAAAAATAATTAGAACATAAACAAAACCAATAATTAGAACATATAATAAGAAAAAAGTACAACATAATAAGATACCAAGTTACCAATTGAATGCTTTTGAAGCTTGTTACTTCGGCCGTTGTCATTTCTTGTTGCATTCTATCAAACAAAGCCTTCATTCTATCATCTTGCCTTTCATTTGATTTGAAGTATTTTTTTGTACAACGTATGAGCTGAAAAAGAAAAAGAAATTAAAACATAAGTAATTAGAACATAGGTGCATAGTATAATCTATATGAGAAACAAAAAGAATCTACTCTTAGAACATAGTTATAATTTTAAGTTCGAAAACATACATAGCATTCAGTAGTGAAAAAGAACCTACTCTTCTTGTCTACACCACGTCTTTTATTTTCAAAATTCAATAGGCAAACATAAGCATCCACAACATTGTTCAACATGTGCTTGTCTTCTATGAGACTATGAATCTCATCTCTCGTAATCGTTGTCCCCATGTTATCAGCATACAAAAGCTCCCTAAAATCAGAAAAATAAAATCAGAACATAAGCATGTAGTTTAGAACATAAGCATGTAGTTTAGAACATAAACACATAATTTAGAACATAAGAATATAGTTTAGAACATAAGTACCTATTTTAGAACATAAGCATATAGTTTTTAAACATGTACTTTATAACATAATCTCGTAGCTTAGAACACGCAGTTTAGAACATAAGAATGAAGTTTAGAACATAATTTATAGCTTAGATCATATAGTTTAGAACATAAGCATATAGCTTAGACATAAGCATATAGCTTAGAACATAAGCATATAATTTTAAAGTTTTAAAGTCTTACTTATTATCTCCTTGAGCAAACGCATACTCAACTACCTTTCTATTGTCCACATTCTTGAAAAGTTTTTCATGTTCAACCATGAAAGGTGAACGCAAGTACATTGGAAGCTTATCCTTTCCTCTTTTTTTCCGTGTCTTTTCTTCTCCTTTTTCTTCTCCTTGTTTCCTACTTAATTCAATTAAAAAAATATCACATAGATAACAAAAAACCATAACTAAATCAAACCAAAATTTATTGATAACAAAAACCATAACCAAATCAAACCAAAATTTATTATTACCAAGTTCTAAATTAAAATTTAACTAAACCATAACCAACATTTGTTTTTAAAGTTTAACCTAACTTTTCTAAATATTTCTAACCTAAAGATCTAATGTTTACAAAAATGATTACCCTTTCTTGTTCTCATTTTTTTTCTTCTTTGTTCTTCTCTTCATTCTTGCTTCCTTCATTTTCTTTCTTCTCCTCTTGATTCTCCTCTTTTTCCTCCTTTTTCTTCTTCCCCTTTTCTTCTCTCTTCTCCTCTTGGATCTCCTCTTTTTCCTCCTTTTTCTTCTTCCCTTTTCTTCTCTCTTCTCCTCTTGGAATCTCCTTTTTTTCCTCCTCTTTCTTCTTCCCCTTTTCTTCTTTCTTCTCCTCTTGCTTCTCTTCTTTTTCCTCTTCTTTCTTCTTCTTCTTTTCTTCTTTCTTCTCCTCTTTCTTCTCCTCTTTTTTCCTCTTCTTTTCTTCTCCTCTTTTTCCTCTTCTTGCTTCTCCTCTTCATCCAATGTAGGTGGATGATCTGGATTCAGAAAAGCACAATTTAGAACATTTGCTGTCACTTCTTCGTAAGTGAGTTCTGCTTCATTATCTTCTTGATTTTCTGGGACATCAAACCATAAGTAGAAACAATAAGGACACAACATAGGAATAGTTGGAAAAAAATTTAGAACATTAGAAATAACTAGGAATATAACCAGAAAAATTTAGAACACAAGAAGTAACTTTAGAACATAACTAATTTACAACATAATTATATTATTTAGAACATATGCACATAATTTAGAACATAATCATACAATTTAGAACATATGCACATAATTTAGAGCATAACTAATTTCGAAACATAATCATATTATTTAGAAAATATGCACATAATTTAGAGCATAACTAATTTAGAACATAATCATATTATTTAGAACATATGCACATAATTTAGAACATAATCATATAATTTAGAGCATATGCACATAATTTAGCACATAATCATATAATTTAGAGCATATGCACATAATTTAGAACATAAGAAAGTAGTTTTAAAACATAAGCATCTGATTTAGAAAAAATTTTAGAACATCAGAAATAACTTTAGAACATAACAGAAAAAATTTATAACATAAGAAGTAATTTTAGAACAAATCTAGTAATATTAGTTCAAAAGAAAAGAGTTTTGAAAATAATGTAAAACTACCAACTGCTGGTGAGGGGGTCAATAAGTTGAAACTTGGAGGAGTTATATCAAAAGGTTGCTTCTTTTTTGGAGGAATTGGGGTTTTTGGTGACTCCTCATTCCTTTTCTCTTTCTTCTCAATTTTTTCCTCCTCGTTTCTTCTCTTTTCTGTCCTGCTCTTTTTCTTCTTCTTTTGATCCCAAATCTTCATAGCAATTACACCATAAAATTAAGTATTATAGCAAATAGCAAAAAATAATTAGAAAATAAAAAGTAACTTTAGAACATAAGAAATATATACAATTAGGAGACAACCTAGAAATAGTTAGAATATAAAAAATTAAGAATTAACTTTAAAGCATAACCAGAAAAAATTTAGAGCATAAGAAGTAATATTAGAACATATCTAGTAAATATTAGTACATAAAAAATGAATTTGAAAATAATGTGAAATTACCAACTACTGGTGAGGGAATCAACAAGTTTTGGTCTTTATTCTCTTCATTTCTCTCTTCTTTGTTCTTATCTTTTTCCTCTTCCTTTTGATCTCAAATCTGCTTAAAATTAGAACATAACTAATTTAGAACATAACTAATTTAGAACATAATCATATAATTTAGAACATAAGCATGTAATTTAAGCGCATGTTTCTCCATTTGCATCATTGTGCTCGATAAAAGGTCCATAGAAAAATATTGGAAGGAAAAGATACTTCGAAAATGAACCTGTTCCCACGCAATAGTCAGGAATTCTTGACGGTATCGAGCTGGAACAACCTGTTCCTCCTGAATACCTTGATTCAGGGCCAAAGAATTTCCGGACGCTAACATATAGTATTCATCCCTGCTTGGTGATAAATAAAGCATATGCACTCCTTTTGGTCTTTTAGAAAATTTCATAATAAGGACTTTCTAGAGACCCCCAAGGACCAATCCTCGCATGAAACCGAGGATTTTACATAGTACTTTTGATCGAAATCAAAATCAATCGGATTTTTTTCGTACCCTTCGCTCAATGAGAAAGTGGGTCAGATTCTACGGTCTGATTGTATCAACTAAAAATTTTAAAAAATCTTTCTGGATCTTCGGAAACAATTTGTTCGTCAAATTTGTGAAAAATGCCGGCTGATCCCCCTAGCGAGTAGATAGCATTGTACCCTGATTCTTTAGATTCTTGATCCTTGGAGAGCGAAAAGGGGACTACACTGGATCTGTACGGCTTTCCTGATAATATCCATAAATGGCTTGTTTTTTGGTAAGAGATGAACATTGCCAATGCGGAAGGATGTCGCCGAAAAGAATGGAACGCTGCTTTGCTCTGCTCCCCCGGGGAGCATGGACCCCACTAATTTTTCCAACGACCAATCAGTTAACAGCCGACCGCTCTACCACTGAGCTACTGAGGAACAACGGGAGACTCGATCTGATAGAGTTCGACCGTGAAGTCACCGGATGAATTGCCGGGTAGATAGATCAGATCCGGACGTGGCTGTTGCTCCACGGCGATACGGACTCGACCCGCTCCTACCCACCACGGGGCACCATAGCATGTCGGGAATAAGGGAGGACATACTGGACGTTGAATAATTTTTACAGATTCGGCCATTTCACCAGAACATAAAAAAGTACTTTAAAACATAAGCATCTGATTTAGAACATAAGTATAATTTGGAAATTAAGCATGTAATGTGAAATTACCAACTGTCGGTGACTTTGGTGACCTTGTTTTCCTCAAATTTCTTCCATGCCTTATCCATAACCATATCCAATTCTTCAATAAATGCCGGTTCATCGAAGACATGTTGATCTTGGCTGAGTTATAGAAGGACTTTTCTTTTCTTCTTGGTTCACGAATGTCTATAAAATAAGAAATTATAATTTAGAACATAATATGCATAATATTTATATAAATTTATTATACTTTAGAACATAAGCTGAAAATACTTTAGAACACAACAGAAAAATACTTTAGAACATAATTATAATACCTTTGTTGTGTACTTGCACCATATGTTGGTCTATGAGATGTTGCATTTTTCCTGTTGTTTCTTCCTCAACAAAAAGATCTTTTGCTTGTTCTAACATGCCATACATCTCTTTAACATTCGAGGCAAGTGTTTTTTGCCAAATCTCCAAATTTGCTCAAAAGCCTTCATTAGAACACAAAAATATTTTAGAACATAAATGACATAACATGGATAATTTAACAGAAAAGGATTAAATGGAGCATAAAATATAATTTAGAACATAAACTAAATCATACCATCATGTCATTTCGAGAAGTTGTAGAACTAGAACCTATTGATGATTTTTCCATTCTCTTCTCTTTTTTCCTTTTGTTTTGGTTGTTTCTTTTTTCCTTTTTGTGCCTTCTAGTATATAAATTATAAAATTTAGAAAACAACAACATAAATTTTAAAGATTAGAATATAAAGGTTAGAATAAAGTGTTTTCAATTTTTACAAGATAAGCATATGTAGTAATAATTTAAAAGGTTATAATTACCATTGATGACTCTTCCTTTCTCTTTCCTTGTCCTCTTGTCTTGATTGTTTCTTGTTTTCTTCCTACACATTATAATATATGAATTACAAAATTTAGAATATAAAGGATAAACTTTAGAGCATAAAGAGAGAACTTTAGAACATAGGCAAAAGTAAGTTGAGTGATTAGAACATAAAGGATAACTTTACAACATAAAGGGTAAACTTTAGAACATAATGGGTAAACTTTAGAACATAAAGTGTAAACTTTAGAACATAGGCAAAAGTAAGTTGAATATAAAGTTTAGAATATTTAGGGGTAAATGTTAAAATAGTTTATCACATAAAGTATATAGTTTAGAATATTTTAGGGGTAAATATTAAAACAGTTATCACATAAAATATATAGTTTAGAGCATAAAGGGTAAACTTTAGAACGTAAGCAAATATAGATAGAATATAAAGTGTAGTGTTTAAACATAAGCATATACAAATATCATACCACAATTGATTCCATTCTTTCCAAGAGTTTTCCATATCCAAATCCATGATCTTTTTCAAACTTATATCTCACTTGAATCCTTTCCTTTGTCCACACCGAAATTAGTGGACATTTTCTTGGTTTTTCTAACCTCCTCTTTGTAGACGATCAAAATAGAATACCTATTTTAGTACATGTTAAGAATTAATTAGAATATTTTTCACACATTTTCAACATAACAAGAATAATATATATACATAATGGTAAGAATTTAAAACTTACCATTAGAAAAGGTAAAGGACCTGTAAAGTAAGAATTTCCTTCTTCCATACACTTACAGAATCTTTCAAGTGCTCAATCACAAATGTGCACCAATCCAATTCAGCAATTTTCTTTACATCCATACAACTATACAAGAATTTAATGTATAGTTGTGGGTTTTTTGTTGATCGAATGCAACAATTGACAACACATACCACAAAGTTCCAAAGAAATTCATCAGAAACTGATTTTTCCTTCTTCAATTCTTGAATTCTGTCAATCAATCTCTTGTTGGTTGGACTTCCCTTTTAGAGGTAAAAAAAACATATAAATTAAAAACCTATGGAGATAATAGATCTATTTTAAAGCAGAAAAACACTTTAGAACATAAGCAAAGCACTTTAGAACATAAAATTTATAACATAACCATCTTATACCAATATAATATCATAAAAATAGCTAAATATAATTTTGAACATTACAAGTCAAATAACTACATAAATGATCTACGTTTTAGAACATAAAATTCATACTTTAGAACATAAAATTTAAAAACATAACCACATTATATCATCATACTTTTTTTGAGGCCAAACTTGCTTCTCCAAGCTTTTAGAAACTTGCTCCATTTCAGATTTGACTCATCATTTGGTTGCTCAATCCTTTTGCCTCCCAATGGCAACCCATAAGCCAAATGAACATCAATTGCCTCCAAAAAGATTTCTTGTTTTCTCTTTGGTAACATCAAACAACATCTCTCCGTGTCAAAATTCGTAACCAAGTTTTCTGTCAACCTAGAATTATAATGAAAAATGTAAGATTTAAAGCACAATACAACTATATTTAGAATATAATAGTCAATCTTTAGAACATAGAAGATTAAAACATTTAGTAATATTTAAACTTTTGAACATAATTTAGAACATTATATAATAAAAAAAGTCTATTTTAGAACATAATAAACATACATTAGAACATAACAAAAAATTAATTTAGAACATTAGTGTATAGCAATTCAAACATGAGAGATCATAATTTTAGAATACAAGAAGTAACTTTAAAACATAAGTAATTTACAACATAATCATATTATTTAGAACATATGCACATAATTTAGAACATAATCATATTATTTAGAACATATGCACATAATTTAGAACATAATCATACAATTTAGAACATATGCACATAATTTAGAACATAGCTAATTTCGAACATAATCATATTATTTAGAACATATGCACAAAATTTAGAGCATAACTAATTTAGAACATAATCTTATAATTTAGAACATTAGTGTATAGCAATTCAAACATGACAAATCATAATTTTGAACATAACATTGATAATACTTATGATTTTAGAATATGATTTTAGAACATAACATTCTACTACTTACATAGAATTAATATGGATTGGTAAATCCAATTCCAAAAAGCCTCCAAAACCAATGTTCCAAATAGCTTGCTTTTTGTTTTTCCGAAAGATTTATCAACACATCCTTCATGAATTGAGTAGGAGGTACTCTTTGATAAGGTTGCCTCTTAACTAGTTTATCTTGCTCATTAGCTTCTACTACTTGGACATCCTCACCATCTTCTTCTTTTTCAATCTTTCTTTTCTTCTTCTTCACATCCTCACCATGAATAGATAAACATAATTAGAACATATATAAGCAAAATTAGAACATAAGCATGCACTTTAGAACATAAAAATAAAGATTGTAAAGATTAAAGAGTATTATTACCTGAGTTTGATTTTTTTTATTGATTTTTTGTTCCTCCTCACTATCATCTTCCATCTCCTCTTTTTCATCTTCCTCTTTCATCTTTACATCACCCTTATTATCATCCTCACCATCATCTTCACTATCATTATTCTCGTCATCATCCTCAACATTATTACCCTCTTCTTTTTAATCTTTTCCTTCTCCTTGATCTTTTTCTCTTCCTTCCTTTTTTTTGCAATTTTCGAGGTGGTTGAAGCCTTGTTGGAAGTTTTCTATGTCTTATAGCAACACTTTTACTTTCAATATGCTTCTCAAATTCCGATCTATCAATTACTTCCGCTTCAACGTTTTCAACTTTCCTTTAAAAACAATCAAAAATAATTAGAATACAACTAACATTAAATAGAGTGCAAATATAAAGGGATAAGATGAACATAAACTATAATGGATACATATTAGAACATAATACAAATCTTCAGAACATAAGAGAAAATTTTAGAACATAATGGAAAACTTTAGAACATAATGGAAAACTTTAGAACATAATACAAATCTTTAGAACTTAAGGGAAAACTTTAGAACATATTGGAAAACTTTAGAACAAAATTTTAAACATAATAGGTAAAGTTTAGAACATTAGTTTAGTTACCTTTTCTTACATAAGTAATTTCTTCTTCTTGTATATTAGTAACTCCTCCTTCTGATTTTTCTTCATTTTGGCCTTGCATTTTACTGCAACATTAAAAATCAAAAACATTAGTAACATTCCAACATTATTTTTATATTTTTGAACATAGGAATAATTTAGAATATGCTGAAAAATAGTTTAGAACATGCTTAAAAAGAGTTTAGAACATGCTGGAGAGTGAAAAACCCAAAATAGAATGAGTAAACTAGAAATTTAAAAGACAAATGAAACAGAAACATGATAAGGTTTGATTGAGTTTATTTTCAGCCCATGTTCTAAATTATTTCAACCTATGTTCTAATTTTTTCCTATTTTCCAAATTTTTTCTACCTATGTTCTAAAGTTTATTTTCAGCCCTGCAATCACAAGTTCACTACCAACAACCCCTAACCAATTAGCTGCTGCTGCATAAATCAACCACCACACCACAACCCCTACAAACAGGGGCAATCGCACCAACATCACCAATTTCGAAATCAAAATTCGAAAAAATCACTAATTTTTCCAATTTTCCTTAGCTTGGTTTGTAAGTGGATGAAAATAACTTTCCAGGTTGGAATAGTTTTTCTAAGGGGGGGGGGGGGAAAGCATTCCTGTTCTAAGTAAGGAGAGCTACATGTGCTTCCCCAACTTAACTTCCTCCCCCTTCCATTTCTAACCCTTCATCTTCCCTTCTTCCTTTCCTCTCCAAATTTTCAAGCAAAGAACCAACATAGGAAAATTAATCTCCATTGCAATAATATTCCATGGATTAAAGTTAGTTTTTAATTGTTTCTTTTAAATCAACACAACTTAAGCGATAAACTACTTAGGAATTTTCAGCCTAAGAGATTCCTTCTAGAAATCAATTTTCATTGGGAGTAACTCCTATGACTAAAAATTCTGTTCACTATTTCTGATCCTCACTAATCTGGCACAATTCATTTCGATGCTACAGATCAAAGCACAAAATAAAAATCAAGCATCTCCTCCAAGTTCTACAAATATCAAGTGTCTACTTGACATTGCAAATTTTTTTTTTCAACTCCCGGTCTCGCTACACAATTAGATCGTCTATAAACTACTCGAGGCATTTTGAAGCCATAT
The DNA here is from genome assembly GCF_001683475.1 of Chenopodium quinoa. Lineage (NCBI taxonomy): Eukaryota > Viridiplantae > Streptophyta > Magnoliopsida > Caryophyllales > Amaranthaceae > Chenopodium > Chenopodium quinoa. Next base: position 7,904 of record NW_018743275.1, on the reverse strand, counting down.
TTGATTCAAGCTATATTCAATCACATGATACTCCTAAATATGATCAACTAATTGTAAAATATCCAAAAATAAATAAAAAGAGCAAGTAGCAAATTTCATAAGCAATCTATGTCAAATTACAAATCTGGTAATCAAGATTCATTTAAAATGCAAGGTTCTAATATATCAACTAAAACTCAGGACCAATTTCAGTTGCAAAGCACAAAACTGACAATCAAAATTCATTTAAAACGCAAAACTCTAATTACCAGTAGAAACTTACCACCAATTTCAGTTACAAAGCACAAATTGACAATCAAAATTCAATTAAAAACCGAAAATCAAATCAAAAAATCGAAAAACATAAAATCGCAAAAATCAAAACAAAAAATCGCAAAATCTACTTGAACAACATGCTAAGTTCATGGAAATTTGAACGAAATCAAAAAAAAAAAACGCAAAATCAAATAAAAAAATCGGAAAACATAAAATCGCAAAAATCAAAACAAAAAATCGCAAAATCTACTTGAACAACATGCTAAGTTCATGGAAATTTGAACAAAAAAAAAAAAAACGCAAAATCAAATCAAAAAATCGGAAAACATAAAATCGCAAAAATCAAAACAAAAAATCGCAAAATCTACTTGAACAACATGCTAAGTTCATGGAAATTTGAACAAAATCGAAAAAAAAAACATACCTGAGTCGAAAATCCTTCAAATTGCAATTTCTATGGAGATTTTTGGGGGTTTGCAGAGAGAGAATGTGATGAGCACGAAGAGAGAGAAAGTTAGATGAGAGAGAAAATTTTGATCGGGTGGTAGGGCCGTAGGGGGTATGAGGAAAAATACGTGTTTTAATCTTAACCGTCTAAATTACCTTAATCCTACGGTTGAGATTGGTTCTTATATAACTAGGGTTCTTATATAAGGAGGGGTTCTTACCGGATCCCTCCCTATATACACACACACACACACACACACACACACACACACACACACACACACACATATATATATATATATATATATATATATATATATATATATATTCGTTTTGAAAGCAAAAGAGAGGATATTTATTGTTTCTTTTGTTTCTTTTGGTGCATTTATATATCTCTAATCTCATTAGTTCATATTTCTTATGTGGCGATTGATTTTTTTTATTCTAAAAGAAAATGCGAGTCTCATTTTCATTGGTTGAATTAATGCTTTTGCTTATGTGGCGCTCCGAATGCTCCTGAAAAATGCCTACTTTATTTATATAAACTAGTTTTGTGCCCGGGCAATGCCCAGATTGTTAATAATTTTTTTGGCTTGAATGTTAAATACGGTCATATAATCTCTTTTGTTAATGCTAGATATTTAGGCATATAAAATAATATCGCTTATTTATATAATAATTGCAGTTCATCTTGTGTGCGGCTGGCCACACCATGTGACCGCTTGTAAAATGACAAAGTAACCCTTATTTTTATTGATTTTCTATTATTTTTAAAATAAATTAAATATATTATAATTAAATGGATCTGATTTTAAAGAACTTTTGAAAACAATTTTTATGATGGGAATAAGAACCAAATTATAGGATATTTATTAAAAGTTATGATTAATTTGTATATATATATGTAAAATATTAGATGTATTTTGTGCTCGGACGATGCCAAAATGGTTGATAAAAGTTTAGGATAAAATTTTTAGATTGAATGTTAAATACTTAAATACGGTCCTTTAATGCCTTTTAATGATGCAAGATATTTAAACATACTGAACTGAAATTATATATTATTGAACTGAAAGTATTTTTACCAAAACTAAAATTATTTTTCTTGATTAAAACTTATTTTCACTAATTTCTTATTTTTGTAAATAATTAAATATATTCTAAATGAATCTTAGTTTAAAGAAGTTTTTAAATCGAATTTAATGTTGGAAATATTACCGAGTTATAAGATATTTATTAAAAGTTATGATTGATTTTGTATATATAAAATATTAGAAGTATATCGATAATAAAACTTTATACAACATTTTTATCTTGAAAATCTATTCAAACTTTTCTTATTAATGAATGAATTGCTCTGTTTTCCTCAGAAAAAAAAATCTCCGTAATATAAAAAAAAAATTAAAAAAGGAAAAAATCCTATTAAAACAGAGTTATAGCTTTTGCAGGTATTAACTCAATTGAGAAACTTTCATTATCATACTAGATGAAACCGGTGCGATGCACAGTTTCTTTACATTTTTTAAATAAAATATTTTTTGTATTTTGTGATTAAATTTGTTATTTTTTAGATATAAAACTCACTATATGCTGTAAGAAACCCATGACCGATTCTCCTTGTACCTTCCTCAACTAGCTTGGCCATGACAAAAAGGCCCCCTCATCCACACTTTGTGGCCAAAATATAGAAGTGCCGCTTTGACTCTCTGAGATTTAGATTACCACTTCTTCTTTTTATTTTTTTTTATTTTTTTTTTTTTATTTTTTTTTTATTTTTTTTCCTTTGTGCTCATAAGCTCCGTTCTCACACATACATGGCTTATGTCCTTGTTTGTTAACAGGAAATAGTACAGTGGTGTTTGGAAATGCCAAGTGTCACTGTCTCGTGGCCTGACTGCAAGACCGACTTTATTTATTAGTGATGTGATTAGTCACAATTAAGTTATAAGTGTATAAATATAATGGTTTACATAATACAGTATGTCACATGAAAAATTCTGCAAATAAAAGTTTTTGTTAAGGGTTTATGTACTAGGGCTGAAAAAGCAATTAGTACCACATGTACTTTGATAACCTATTTTATTATTATTTTTTTTATATATAAAAGATTTTCTTTGGATTTCTTTCTCTATGGTTCATCTACGCATACTTCGTACCTTACATACAGATATAATTGGTACCGAAGCAATTTTGTTGATTAAATACAGAGTATTAATTATTTAAAAATTTAAAACATTACATGAAGCAATTGGTACAAGTATAATGTATAAAATTCATTATTATTGGAACTATGTGCTAACTTTGAATTTATTGAACCCACTCGAGACAAATTTTAGATCCGCCATTGAAGATACTCATGTAGTATTCTTATGGTATGAAACCCTAAATCTTCAATTCTAGTCATACAAACAAAAAAATAAAATAAACACAAGAGAAAATCTATCATCTCAGTGATGAGATCTATATATTGAAAGCAATTAAAAAGGATTTTGGGGCTTGCCACCGATAAGAACATCAATGGAAGCCCTTATAAAAATTCACAACTGAGATCAAGATGAAAAGAGATGCTAAAGATGGAAAGAAAAGGGAAAAAAAGAGAAGGAAAACCTTTTAAAAAATAAAAATTAAAAAAAATCTAGCAATGGAGACTATGAAAACCCCCTACGAAAGAAACATATAAAAAAATTGACAAATTAGGGTGAAAGAGATAATAGAATGACTTGATTTTATTATTGATAAATAGGTAGAGTATTATACAAAACATACGAACAAAAGATAGTAAACAATCTTCCTAAAAGATATAATACCATAACTATATAGCCTATAGATATATTCACTAAATTATATCTTAATATAAATAAACCTAAATATATTATTCTCTTAATGATATCTTCCAATTTTCTGATATCACATATCTTTAACACCCTCCCGCAATCGTAACGACAGTAACACGAACGTTGCGATTGGAAATTCTTCACTTTGTTGAAATCGATCGAGTTGCATAACTCTGTTGATACCGCCTTCAAATTTTAATTTTTTTTATGCTTGCCCTGTCGTTTCAAGATATGATATCCTGTCGTCTCAAGGTGCAAGGAAACCAATATGCTTGTCCTGTCGTTTCAAGGTACAAGGAAACCAATCCCTGTCTCATGACACAAGGAGAACCCATATATAAAACCCTGTCTCACGGCACAAGGAAAACCAACATATCTTGTCTCACGACACAAGAGAGCTAATTTTTTTTTTATGAAAAAGAAATAAAAAAACCTAGATCGATGCCACATTAGCACCTATCTTCTTCTTTGAGGATCAAAGACCTACGATCATCTTAATCAAGCCACTCATGATATAAAAACATAAAATCATCACAACGGAAGTAAATCAGGAAAAAGAAAAAAATTTGTAATTTTTGCTAAAGGTTCATAAATCCCACCAGTGGGTTTAATTTTCTAACCTACCGGTAGGGGGAAATTTTTTGTAAACACTCTTAAGATTATCTAACCTGCTCTTGATATCAAAAAAATTAGGGTGAAAGAGATGATAAAATGGCTTGATTTTATTAATGAACAATATGTAGAGTATTATACAAAACCTACGAACAAAAGGTAGTAAACAATCTTCCTAACAGATATAATACCATAATTATATATCCTATAAATATATTCACTAAATTATATCTTAACATAAATAAACCTAAATATATTATTCTCTTAATAATATCTACAAAAAATATATCATACATATATTTTCCTATTTTCCCAAGTCCCAGTTTCAGATGAAAAACACATCAGCGACTCCTCCAAGAGGTAATTGACTACTATAAACTTTTCTAAAACCCTAATATCTTCACTAACTTCTGTAATAAGCCCAACATGATTATAATTATATAATTCTTTAGGTGGTTTCGGAATCGGAACCCACTCATGGGTGATTGGGTTAAAGACAAAAAAGTCCTTACTACGACAATTCCTCCTTTCGAGGGAAAGAAAGAGAAATCCACTACTCGAACTTATCAAAGTGGTAGGAAGCTTATGCCCTTTAACAACAAACTTCATGAAATCATAACCAAATTTCTCAATATAAACAGAAGTAATACTCACTGTAGGAGGAGCTTGCAATTCAAGATTACTCAAAATCTGAATCATCAAACACTAAATTGACCGACATGTGTTGCTCCACGATAATCCAATATGGTGATGCCTTTGCAATATTGTTAGAATATATGGCAATATATTTGGTTTGACTTTGTATATAACTAATTTAGTAAATGTATATCTTCTAGCCTAATTTCTAGCCTAGTTAACAGCTCAGTTTATCTCTTGTATATTGGGTATTTATACCACAAAGATAATGAAAGGAAGCAAACGATCATATTACTTTCATGGTATCAGATTAGGGTTTCAATCCTATCCCTCTCTATCCTATTCTTTCTAGTCTTCCGCTGCATATTCACCATGGCTGACACACCAAAGTATCATCCTGCCTTTACGATCACCAATGTAAAGTCGCTTATACCGATTACCTTGGATACCAATCATGGATTGTATCACTCGTGGGCTGCGCTTTTTAAAGTGCTACATCGAGTTCACGATCTCACTTTTCACATCATTCCTCCTACGGAACCCTCTGAACTGGTGGCTTATGAAACCTCCAAGAAGGCAGACCTTGCTTATTGGAGGCGTTTGGATGCCGCGGTCCTTAATTGGATTTATGGCTCCATTTCCCCTGATCTTCTCACTGCCATCCTACTTAAGGATGACACCGCTCATGGTGCTTGGACTCGCCTCGAGTCTATGTTTCAGGACAATAAAGCAGCACGGGCTTCTCATCTCGAACAAGAACTTGCTGACCTTGATTTCGAGAATTTCTCTGACATTGACGGCTACTGCAATCACATCAAATCCCTTGCCGATTGTCTTGCGGATGTTGATGCTCTGATTCCAGAAACACGTCTCATTCTCAAACTGACAGCAGGTCTTCCTGAGGCTTATGCCGGAACGGTGGATTTCATCCAAAAATCAAGAACCTCTTCCATCTTTCGAGAGTTGTCGTTCCCGTCTCAAGCTAGCCGAGCGCACCATCAAGAACCGCCTGGCCAAGGAAAATGGGTCCACCAGCCGTGCGCTGACAGCCCTCGTCTCCTCCACCGGCAGTCAGCAGCACCTTGAGTCTTCTGTGAACTCCTCACGGTCGACCACCAAACCCAACAAGCCAAAGAAGTCGAATTCCAAGGCTTCTGGTAAAGGGCGCTCTTTTGGTTCAAATCAGCAGCAATCTGGCCCATCAAATGGCATGCCTTGGCAACCTCAACAAGGCCCATTTTCGTGGCCTTCCTGGAACCAGTGCCTGGGCCAGTGGCCTACTCCTCCATGCCCGTATCCCTCTCAATCTTGGGCACCCCGGGCTGCTTCTTCTTCAACAGGCTCCAAGCAACTTGGGCCCGGCATTCTTGGTCCATCTCCTCAAGCATACAGTGCACTTGATAATGGTCCGAATCCTACTCCTACTCACATTGCTGCTGCTATGCAAATGCTTGCTAATCCCAATCAGTCGGACCCCAACTATTATATGGACACTGGCGCAACATCTCATATGACGGCTGATCGAGGTATTCTCTCTCCCTATGTCAATTCGAGCATTAAAATCATAATATTGTTGTTGGTAGTGGTGATTTAATTCCAGTTATTGGTCATGGTAGTGCTACTCTACCCTTCCCGTACCCACCATTTACCCTAAACCATTTTTGCATGCTCCCAAATTAATAAAGAACTTGGTATCCGTCCGAAAATTCACAACTGATAATAAGGTTTCTATTTCCTTTGATCCTTATGGTTTTTATGTGACTGATTTACAGACGGGAGCCCGCCTAATGAGATGTGACAGTTCCGGTGACCTATATCCTCTTTTTCCAAGCAATCAAGCCAACTCAGTCACTCATTCAAATCTCTCTGTTGTCTCTTCCGACCTTTGGCATAATCGTTTAGGACATCCCGACGATACTGTTCTTAGATCTTTGAGTACTAACAAGTTTATTGAATGTAATAAGGCTTGTAATTCTTTTTGTTCCTCGTGTCCTTTAGGGAAACACGTTAAACTTCCTTTTTATGATTCTATGTCTCGCACTATTTTTCCATTTGATATAATTCATAATGATCTATGGACTTCCCCTATTGTTAGTTCTTCTGGTCATTGTTATTATCTATTGCTTCTTGATGACTACAACAAATTTTTATGGACTTATCCTATTACAAGGAAATCACAAGTTAAACATCTCTTCCAATCCTTTCATAAGATAGTTCATACTCAATTTAAACGTAACATTAAGACTTTCCAACGTGACAATGGCACCGAATATGTCAATGGTACTCTTAAAGATTTTTTTTGAAAATCATGGCATGCTATATCGTCTTTCTTGTCCTCACACTTCCCAACAAAATGGTAGAGCCGAGCGTCACATAAGATCAATCAATAATATCATTTGGACCCTCCTTGCCCCATTCCTTTTGGCGTCATGCTCTAGCCATGGCTACTTATCTCCTCAACATTCTACCAACCAAGGTACTAAATTATAAATCTCCCACTCAAGTTTTATATCACCGTGATCCGATTTATTCGGCTTTACGGGTCTTTGGTTTCCTATGCTTTCCTCTTCTTCCTTCCACTTCTATTAACAAGTTGCAAGAACGGTCCACCCCTTGTGTGTATCTTGGCCCCGCGCCAAATCATCGTGGTTCGAAGTGCTATAATTTATCAAATGGCAAAATCATCATTTGTCGGCACGTGAAAATTTATTGAGACCGAATTTCCATGCTCGAAATATCACAAGCCAACACCTGATGATTACGATTTTTTGGACTACAATCCATTAAATCATCCTCACCATTTGCGCACCACTCAACCCACTCCTCCTAATTCTCCAGCCCAGTCCGCTTCTTCTGATGGGCAGCCAACTTCTTCTCCTTCATCTGGGCCGCCTACTCACAAAAGCCCACCAACCACCCCCCTTGTCACACCTCTGCAGTTGGGCTCCCATCAGTCCGCCCAGGACACTCCAATTCTCAGGCCTCCCCTCTTGGATAGCCCACCCCTTCATTCATCAAGTAATGAGGATCCCTTATCTCTACCTGCCAACAGCCTTCCCTCCGTCACCCACACATTCGGGCCAGCCACTCACCCACACGCATCCTATGACCACTCGAGCC
>NW_018743274.1:0-38176 GCF_001683475.1 Chenopodium quinoa | reverse complement strand
CAATTAGCATCATTGAACGCATTTAACGGTCATTTTATTCAAAAAGCTTTGTTTGAATTACTTAGACTTTCACTTGATTCAATTAGCTTTTTTGAATGCATTTAACTTTTATTTGATTCAAAAAGCTTTGTTCGAATTTGACTTTCATTTGATTCAATTAGCTTTGTGGGAATGCACTTGACAATCACTTAATTAAATAATTTTTGTTTGAATGTGTTTGACTTTCACTTGATTCAATTAGTTTGCATTTAACTTTTATTTGATTCAAAACACTTTGTTCGAATGTGTTTGACTTTCATTTTGATTCAATTAGCTTTGTGGAATGCACTTGACAATCACTTAATTAAAAAAGCTTTGTTTGAATGTGTTTGACTTTCACTTGATTAAATTAGCTTTTTGAATGCATTTAACTTTTATTTATTAAAAAGCCTTGTCCGAATGTGTTTGACTTTCATTTGATGCAATTAGCTTTTTGAATGTGTTTGACTTTCATTTGATTCAATAAGCTTTGTTGAATGCATTTAACTTTAATTTGATTTAAAAAGCATTGTTTAAATGTGTTTGACTTTCACTTGATTTAATTACTTTTTTTTAATTGCATTTGACTTTCAGTTGATTCAAAAAGATTTGTTTGAATGTGCTTGACTTTCATATGATTCAATTAGCATCGTTGAACAGATTTGACAATCATTTGATTCAAAAAGCTTTGTTTGACTTTCACTTGATTTAAATCGCTATTTTGAATGCATTTGAATTTCATTTGATTGAAAAAGCTTTGTTTGAATGTGTTTGATTTTCATTTGATTAAATTAGCTTTGTTTGAATGTGATTGACTTTCATTTGAATCAATTATCTTTGTTTAATGCATTTGACTTTCATTTAATTCAAAAAGCTTTGTTTGAATGTGTTTGACTTTAATTTGATTCAAATAGCTTTGTTTGAATGATTTTGACTTTCACTTGATTTAAATACCTTTTTGAATGCGTTTGACTTTCATTTGATTCAAATAGCATTTCTTGAATGTGTTTGACTTTCATTTGGTTCAAATAGCTTTGTTTAAATGTGTTGGACTTTCATTTGATTCAATTAGCTTTGCTTGAATGTGGTTAACTTTCAATTGAGTCAATTTGCTTTGTTGAATGCATTTGACTTTCATTGATTCAAAAAGTTTTGTTTGACTGTCATATGATTCAATTAGCCTCGTTGAATGCATTTGACAATCATTTGATTCAAAAAGCATTGTTTGAATTCTTTGGACTTTTACTTGATTCAATTAGCTTTTTTGAAAAGCAATTGACTTTCATATGATTTAATTAGCTTTGTTGGAATGTTTTTGACTTTCATTTAATGCAATTAGCTTTGTCTAAATGTGTTTCACTTTCGTTTGATTTAATTATTCTTTTTCGAATGCATTTGACTTTCATTTGATTCAGATAGCATTGTTTGAATGTGTTTGACTTTCATTTGATTCAAATTGCTTCGTTCGAATGTGTTTGCCTTCCATTGGATTTAATTAGCTTTATTTGAATGTGGTTGACTTTTAATTGATTCAATTTGATCTGTTGAATGCATTTGACTTTCATTTGATTCAAAAAGCTTTGTTTGAATTCTTTGGACTTTTACTTGATTCAATTAGTATCGTTGAATGCATTTGACAATCATTTGATTCAAAAAGCTATGTTTGAATTTGTTTGACTTTCACTTGATTCAATTAGCGTTTTTGAATCATTTGACTTTCTTTTGATTCAAAAAGCTTTGTTTGAATGTGTTTGATTTTCACTTGATTTAATTAGCTTTGTTTGAATGTGGTTAACTTTCATTTGATTCAATTAGCTTTGTTTGAATGTGGTTGACTTTCATTTGATTCAATTAGGTTTGTTAGAATGCCATTGACTTTCATTTGATTCAATTAGGTTTGTTAGAATGCCATTGACTTTCATTTGATTCAATTAGCTTTGTAAGAATGCCATTGACTTTCATTTGATTCAATTAGCTTTGTTGAATGCATATTACTTTCATTTGATTCAAAAAGCTTTGCTTGAATGTGTTTGACTTTCATTTGATTCAATTAGCATCGTTGAACGCATTTAACGGTCATTTTATTCAAAAAGCTTTGTTTGAATTACTTAGACTTTCACTTGATTCAATTAGCTTTTTTGAATGCATTTAACTTTTATTTGATTCAAAAAGCTTTGTTCGAATGTGTTTGACTTTCATTTGATTCAATTAGCTTTGTGGGAATGCACTTGACAATCACTTAATTAAATAAACTTTGTTTGAATGTGTTTGACTTTCACTTGATTCAATTAGCTTTTTTGAATGCATTTAACTTTTATTTGATTCAAAAAACTTTGTTCGAATGTGTTTGACTTTCATTTGATTCAATTAGCTTTGTGGGAATGCACTTGACAATCACTTAATTAAAAAAGCTTTGTTTGAATGTGTTTGACTTTCACTTGATTAAATTAGCTTTTTTGAATGCATTTAACTTTTATTTACTTAAAAAAGCCTTGTCCGAATGTGTTTGACTTTCATTTGATGCAATTAGCTTTGTTTGAATGTGTTTGACTTTCATTTGATTCAATAAGCTTTGTTGAATGCATTTAACTTTAATTTGATTTAAAAAGCATTGTTTAAATGTGTTTGACTTTCACTTGATTTAATTACTTTTTTTTAATTGCATTTGACTTTCAGTTGATTCAAAAAAGATTTGTTTGAATGTGCTTGACTTTCATATGATTCAATTAGCATCGTTGAACAGATTTGACAATCATTTTGATTCTAAAAGCTTTGTTTGACTTTCAGTTGATTTAAATCGCTATTTTGAATGCATTTGAATTTCACTTGATTGAAAAATCTTTGTTTGAATGTGTTTGATTTTCATTTGATTAAATTAGCTTTGTTTGAATGTGATTGACTTTCATTTGAATCAATTATCTTTGTTTAATGCATTTGAATTTCATTTAATTCAAAAAGCTTTGTTTGAATGTGTTTGACTTTAATTTGATTCAAATAGCTTTGTTTGAATGATTTTTTGAATTTCACTTGATTTAAATACCTTTTTTGAATGCGTTTGACTTTCATTTGATTCAAATAGCATTTCTTGAATGTGTTTGACTTTCATTTGGTTAAAATAGCTTTATTTAAATGTGTTTGACTTTCATTTGATTCAATTAGCTTTGCTTGATTGTGGTTAACTTTCAATTGAGTCAATTTGCTTTGTTGAATGCATTTGACTTTCATTTTATTCAAAAAGTTTTGTTTGACTGTCATATGATTCAATTAGCCTCGTTGAATGCATTTAACAATCATTTGATTCAAAAAGCTTTGTTTGAATTCTTTGGACTTTTACTTGATTCAATTAGCTTTTTTGAAAGCATTAGACTTTCATATGATTTAATTAGCTTTGTTTGAATGTTTTTGACTTTCATTTGATGCAATTAGCTTTGTTTGAATGTGTTTGACTTTCGTTTGATTTAATTATCTTTTTTGAATGCATTTGACTTTCATTTGATTCAGATAGCATTGTTTGAATGTGTTTGACTTTCATTTTATTCAAATATCTTTGTTTGAATGTGTTTTCCTTCCATTGGATTTAATTAGCTTTGTTTGAATGTGGTTGACCAATATGGTCAAAGTTCTAATGATTGTAATGCTCCAAGTAGTCAAGGTGAGGTCCAAGTTCAAAGCAATGCAAAGGAATTGTTTCTGTCCAAATCATTCCTTACTCCTTTGCACGGTTTTGGTCCGAAAGATTTTACAAGTGGTTACACTTCACTTAGTGTAATTAACCTTGTAGAAGGTATCTAGCAAGTGACGGTTTTCCAAGCTCCAAGTGCAACGGTTACAAGCTGATTGAAGAGGAGTGATTCATGGCACTTGTTGGGCGTGAATTATGGAGTTTGTTGGCTGAACATTGCACCTCATTATTTGGGGGTTATGAAGAATAAAGAGGCGTGAATCAAGGCATTAAAATGGGGGTTACACAAGCTTGAAAATGGCTGTTTTGGGCGTGTGCTGAAGAGGCTCTTTGGATGCTATTTTGGCTGGTCATCTTCCCTTGTTTCAAGCCTAGTCTTTAGTTCTTTTAATTAAGTTTAATCATGTTTGTAAAAGGGGTTAAGTGGGACGTGTAATCTCCACTCATTCCCTTAGTTAATTTCCTTTTGTCTATTTCATTTTGTTAATTAAAGTAGGCAAGTGAAAAGGTTGTATTGATGCTATAAATAGCATACTTTGAATGAATGAAAATCATCCAAGATTATTTGCCTAAAAAACGTGTGTTTTGTTAATTGAAGTGACTTGAGTTTAGCTCACTTTGTTTTCCAAATTTGAGTATCCGAATTTGAAGAGTGTTAGTTTTGGTGAGAGTTCCCAAAATTAGGGCTTATAGTTTATGATTTGGTGAGAGTTCCCTCATCTAAACTATCCCAAGCAAACGAGTGAGAGTTCCTCTTTGCTATATCCTTAGCTTAGGGTGAGAGTTCCCCTAACTAAACTGATTACTTGACAATTGAACTTTAAAACCCTTTGAATCTCTTAACTTATCATTTCTTGTAACAAGGTTTCTCATCTTGTTTACACATCATTTGGCGCGTCAGGTAGGGGGAAATTTTCTTAAATTTTCCAAAGGGGTCGAATACCTACATACCATGGGAGAGAATCAAGACTTGAGGACAGCTTTGGAAGCTCTTAATCGATCCATTGCTAGTCAGGAAAGGTTGGCCGAAACCAATGCCAATCTCCAAGGGAACCTTGCTGCCTTGATGGCAAGGCTCATGAACGAGCAAGATAGGAGAGATCAAGGTGAAGACCCTCCACCTAGGAGGGAGGATAGGAGTCTCAAAGTGGACGTTCCTGCCTTTGATGGGACACTTGATCCAGAGAAGTACTTGGAATGGGAGAAATCCTTGGAAAGGTACTTTGAATACAAGGACATTCATGAGGATGTTCAACGTTTTAAGATTGCCAAAGTCAAGTTGAAGGGCTATGGTGATAGTTGGTTGCAAGGAGAACAAAGAGGGCGTACCCTTAGGGGTAAGGCTCACATTTCCACTTGGGAAAAGCTGAAGAAAAGAATGAGAGATCGTTTCATTCCTCACAATTACAAGCAAAATCAGTATGTGAAATGGAGTACTCTCCAACAAAATGGTGATTCGGTGGAAGACTATATCAAAGAATTTGATAGGCTTGCCATTGTATGTGAAGTGACTGAAAATGAAGAGCTGAAGTTGGGGCGTTTTGTAGCTGGGTTGGAACAAGAGTTACAAGACAAACTTGACGGTTACACTAACCTCACGTTTGTGGAAGCTTGCAAACTTGTGACAAAGTTTGATGCTAAAAGGAAAAGGAAGAAAACGCCTACTACTACTCCAGTGGTACGCAAACCACCCTTCAACTCAAAGGAGGGTTCTTCTTTTAGCAAGCCTAATGAGCCACCAAAGAGGAACACGAAAGACTTCAAGCTTAGTGACATTGTATGTTACAAGTGTGGAGGTAGAGGACATTATAAAAAAGATTGTCCTAATTCAAGAGCCTTAACCATGCAAGAGGTTAAACTCATAGCCACCCAAAGCATCAATTGGGAGGAATTTGAGTCTGAAGAAGAGAAGGAGGTGACCCCGTATGAAAAGGATGAGGAGGAGGACCAATGCTATCCTGAAATGGAGGACAAAACAAACTTGGTGGTTAGGAGAGCTTTGCAAGCTCGTGTGGAGGAACCTTTGGCACCACAAAGACAACACATTTTCATCACCAAATGTAAAGTTGGTGACGAGGTATGTGATCTAATTATTGATGGGGCAGTGAGGCTAATACTGTGTCGAAAACCTTAGTATCTAAACTAGGTCTTACCACCACAAATCATCCACATCCTTACAAATTGAGTTGGTTAGATTCTAATGCTAGCACTGGGGTTAGAAAGCAATGTATGGTGAATTTTTCGATTGGTTCATATCATGATAGTCAATTGTGTGATGTTGTTTTAATGGATGCTTGTCATATTCTTCTTGGGAGACCGTGGCAATCTGATAAAAAATCTATCCATGATGGGTATCATAACACCTACACTATCACTCACCAAGGGAAACAAAAGAAATTGCACCCTTTACCACCTCCACGTTTTTCACAACCACAAAAGCCACAAATTTCTTTATTATCTTGTAAAGAGTTTGAGAGGGAGTTTGAGGGTGAGGAAGAGATATTCATGTTGTACTCTAAAGAAATCCATGAAAAATTTGTGAGTCAAAATCCTAAACTTGCAAAACTGATTAAAGAGTTTGAGGATGTTTTTCCTGATGAGTTACCTAAGGGATTACCACCCTTGAGAGGAATTGAGCATCAGATTGATCTCATTCCAGGCGCACCTCTACCAAATAAACCTGCCTATAGATGTAACCCTTTAGAAACTAAGGAGTTGCAAAGACAAATTGAAGAATTGATGGGTATGGGCTATGTGCGTGAGTCTATGAGTCCATGTGCGGTTCCTGCCTTGTTGGTTCCTAAAAAGGATGGAACTTGGCGTATGTGCATTGATAGTAGAGCTGTTAACAATATTACTATCAAGTACAGGTTCCCAATTCCAAGACTGGATGATATGTTGGACGAATTGAGTGGTTCAAATGTATTCTCAAAAGTTGATTTGAGAAGTGGTTACCACCAAATTCGTATGAGGGAAGGTGATGAATGGAAGACTGCATTCAAGACAAAGCATGGGTTGTATGAATGGCTTGTGATGCCGTTTGGATTGACCAATGCACCTAGCACGTTCATGAGATTAATGAACGAGGTGTTGAGGCCATTTCTTGGCAAGTTCGTGGTGGTGTACCTTGATGATATCCTTATTTACTCTAAAAATGAGGATGAACATTTAGATCATTTGTTTCAAGTTTTTTTTGTTTTAAGAACGCAAAAATTGTATGGAAAACTTGAAAAATGTGATTTTATGTTATATGAGGTCACTTTTCTTGGCTGCATAGTTTCAGGTGATGGCGTGAAGGTGGATCCGTGCAAGGTTGAAGCAATTCAATCATGGCCTAGTCCAAAAACACTCACGGAGGTCCGTTCTTTCCATGGCCTAGCTTCTTTCTATAGAAGATTTATCAAGAATTTTAGCACACTCATGGCTCCTATAACTGAGTGTACTAAGAAGGGGACGTTTGAATGGACTACACAAGCTCAAAAGGCCTTTGAAGAAGTCAAGGAGAAAATGTGCAACACTCCTATTCTTGCACTCCCTGATTTTTCCAAGCCATTTGAAGTTGAGTGTGACGCAAGTGGGAAGGGGATTGGAGCAGTTTTGATTCAAGAAGGGCGTCCAATTGCTTATTTCAGTGAAAAGTTGAGTCAAGGCAAGTTGAACTATTCCACCTATGATAAAGAGTTCTATGCTATGGTACGAGCTCTAGATCATTGGTCACATTACTTGAGACCACAACCGTTCATATTACATTCGGACCATGAATCTTTAAGGTTCATCCATGGTCAAAAGAAGTTGAATTCAAGACATGCTAAATGGGTTGAATTCTTGCAAACCTTTAACTTTTCCTCTAAATACAAGAGTGGAAAGGCTAATGTTGTTGCGGATGCCTTATCTAGGAGACATAATTTGCTTGGAGTTGTCGAAGCAAAGGTTCTTGGGTTTGATTTGATCAAAGCATACTACAAGGAGGATGGAGATTTCATTGAAATAATACAGAAATGTGTCCATGGAGTATATGACTTATTTTCCTTACATGATGACTTTCTTTTTAAGGGAAATCGGTTATGCATTCCTAAGTGTCCAATTAGAAGCTTGTTGATTCGTGAGGCTCATGGAGGAGGTCTAGCTGGTCACGTGGGGATTCAAAAAACAATGGAGCTTCTTCAAGCTCACTTTTATTGGCCGAAGATGTTAGCCACGGTTCATCATGTGGTTAGTCGTTGTTCTACTTGTCAAAGGGCCAAGATGGTGTTTCACAAAGGTCTCTACAAGCCTTTGCCAGTTCCGGAAAGACCTTGGGAGGATGTGAGCATGGATTTCATTGTGGCTTTACCTAGAACTCAAAGGGGTAAAGACTCAATCATGGTGGTTGTTGATCGGTTTTCAAAAATGGCTCATTTCATTCCTTGTCACAAAACCGAAGATGCTATGAAAGTGGCTAAGTTATACTTTGAAGAAGTGGTTCGTTTTCATGGGGTGCCACGCACCATTGTGTCCGATCGTGATACAAAATTTCTTAGTCATTTTTGGAAATCAATATGGCGTCTAATGGGAACAAAGTTGCTGTTTTCTACTTCACACCATCCACAAACCGATGGGCAAACTGAAGTGGTGAATAGAATTCTGGGTTCGTTGCTTCGGACCTTGGTTAGTAAGAGTGCTAAGGATTGGGATGTCAAGCTAGCTCATGCCGAGTTTGCTTACAATCGGACTCCTAGTGCTACTACAAAGTACTCTCCTTTTGAAGTAGTCTATGGTGTCAATCCTTATGTTCCTATTGATCTCATAGCTTTGCCACAAGACAAGTTCGTTCATGGTGGAGCTAGGGAACAAGCCGAGTTCATGTTGAAGGTCCACAAGGAAGTTAGGAAGAACATTGAGAAAGCAAATGAAGTCTACAAGAAACAAGCCAACAAGAGGGTGAAAAACGTGAAGCAATTTGAAGTTGGTGACTTAGTGTGGATTTACATGAGGAAAGAGAGGTTTCCTAGCAAAAGAAAGAACAAGCTTATGCCAAGAGCCGAAGGTCCATTTGAAATCGTGGAAAAGATCAATGACAATGCATACAAGGTTGATTTGGGGGGCCAATTTGGTGTCTCAAGCACATTCAACGTTGGGGACCTTGCTCCATACTTTGATGATGACGAATTGAGGGCAATTCCTTTTGAAGAAGAGGAGGATGACCAATATGGTCAAAGTTCTAATGATTGTAATGCTCCAAGTAGTCAAGGTGAGGTCCAAGTTCAAAGCAATGCAAAGGAATTGTTTCTGTCCAAATCATTCCTTACTCCTTTGCACGGTTTTGGTCCGAAAGATTTTACAAGTGGTTACACTTCACTTAGTGTAATTAACCTTGTAGAAGGTATCTAGCAAGTGACGGTTTTCCAAGCTCCAAGTGCAACGGTTACAAGCTGATTGAAGAGGAGTGATTCATGGCACTTGTTGGGCGTGAATTATGGAGTTTGTTGGCTGAACATTGCACCTCATTATTTGGGGGTTATGAAGAATAAAGAGGCGTGAATCAAGGCATTAAAATGGGGGTTACACAAGCTTGAAAATGGCTGTTTTGGGCGTGTGCTGAAGAGGCTCTTTGGATGCTATTTTGGCTGGTCATCTTCCCTTGTTTCAAGCCTAGTCTTTAGTTCTTTTAATTAAGTTTAATCATGTTTGTAAAAGGGGTTAAGTGGGACGTGTAATCTCCACTCATTCCCTTAGTTAATTTCCTTTTGTCTATTTCATTTTGTTAAATAAAGTAGGCAAGTGAAAAGGTTGTATTGATGCTATAAATAGCATACTTTGAATGAATGAAAATCATCCAAGATTATTTGCCTAAAAAACGTGTGTTTTGTTAATTGAAGTGACTTGAGTTTAGCTCACTTTGTTTTCCAAATTTGAGTATCCGAATTTGAAGAGTGTTAGTTTTGGTGAGAGTTCCCAAAATTAGGGCTTATAGTTTATGATTTGGTGAGAGTTCCCTCATCTAAACTATCCCAAGCAAACGAGTGAGAGTTCCTCTTTGCTATATCCTTAGCTTAGGGTGAGAGTTCCCCTAACTAAACTGATTACTTGACAATTGAACTTTAAAACCCTTTGAATCTCTTAACTTATCATTTCTTGTAACAAGGTTTCTCATCTTGTTTACACATCAGTGGTTGACTTTTAATTGATTCAATTTGATCTGTTGAATGCATTTGACTTTCATTTGATTCAAAAAGATTTGTTTGAATGTGTTTGACTTTCATATGATTCAATTAGTATCGTTGAATGCATTTGACAATCATTTGATTCAAAAAGCTATATTTGAATTTGTTTGACTTTCACTTGATTCAATTAGCTTTTTTGAAATCATTTGACTTTCTTTTGATTCAAAAAGCTTTGTTTGAATGTGTTTGATTTTCACTTGATTTAATTAGCTTTGTTTGAATGTGGTTAACTTTCATTTGATTCAATTAGCTTTGTTTGAATGTGGTTGACTTTCATTTGATTCAATTAGGTTTGTTAGAATGCCATTGACTTTCATTTGATTCAATTAGGTTTGTTAGAATGCCATTGACTTTAATTTGATTCAATTAGCTATGTTGAATGCATATGACTTTCATTTGATTCAAAAAGCTTTGTTTGAATGTGTTTGACTTTCATTTGATTCAATTAGCATTGTTCAACGCATTTGACAATCATTTGATTCAAAAAGCTTTGTTTGAATTACCTAGACTTTCACTTGATTCAATTAGCTTTTTTGAATGCATTTAACTTTCATTTGATTTAAAAAGCTTTGTTTAAATGTAATTGACTTTAACTTGATTTAATTACTTTTTTTAATTGAATTTGACTTTCAGTTGATTCAAAAAGATTTGTTTGAATGTGCTTGACTTTCATATGATTCAATTAGCATCGTTGAATGGATTTGACAATCATTTGATTCAAAAAGCTTTGTTTGACTTTCACTTGATTCAAATCGCTATTTCGAATGCATTTGAATTTCATTTGATTGTAAAAGCTTTGTTTGAATGTGTTTGATTTTCATTCGATTAAATTAGCTTTGTTTGAATGTGATTGACTTTCATTTGAATCAATTAGCTTTGTTTAATGCATTTGACTTTCATTTAATTCAAAAAGCTTTGTTTGAATGTGTTTGACTTTAATTTGATTCAAATAGCTTTGTTTGAATGATTTTGACTTTCACTTGATTTAAATACCTTTTTTGAATGCGTTTGACTTTCATTTGATTCAAATAGCATTTCTTGAATGTGTTTGACTTTCATTTGGTTCAAATAGCTTTGTTTAAATGTGTTTGACTTTCATTTGATTCAATTAGCTTTGCTTGAATGTGGTTAACTTTCAATTGAGTCAATTTGCTTTGTTGAATGCATTTGACTTTCTTTTGATTCAAAAAGTTTTGTTTGACTATCATATGATTCAATTAGCCTCGTTGAATGCATTTGACAATCATTTGATTCAAAAAGCTTGGTTTTAGTTCTTTGGACTTTTACTTGATTCAATTAGCTTTTTTGAAAGCACTTGACTTTCATATGATTTAATTAGCTTTGTTTGTATGTTTTTGACTTTTATTTGATGCAATTAGCTTTGTCTGAATGTGTTTGACTTTCGTTTGATTTAATTATCTTTTTTGAATGCATTTGACTTTCATTTGATTCAGATAGCATTGTTTGAATGTGTTTGACTTTCATTTGATTCAAATAGCTTTGTTTGAATGTGTTTGCCTTCCATTGGATTTAATTAGCTTTGTTTGAATGTGGTTGACTTTTAATTGATTCAGTTTGATCTTTTGAATGCATTTGACTTTCATTTGATTCAAATAGATTTGTTTGAATGTGTTTGACTTTCATATGATTCAGTTAGTATCGTTGAATGCATTTGACAATCATTTGATTCAAAACGCTATGTTTGAATTTGTTTGACTTTCACTTGATTCAATTAGTTTTTTTGAACTCATTTGACTTTCTTTGGATTCAAAAAGCTTTGTTTGAATGTGTTTGTATTTCACTTGATTTAAATTAGCTTTGTTTGAATGTGGTTAACTTTCATTTGATTCAATTAGCTTTGTTTGAATGTGGTTGACTTTCATTTGATTCAATTAGGTTTGTTAGAATGCCATTGACTTTCGTTTGATTTAATTAGGTTTGTTAGAATGTCATTGACTTTCATTGGATTCAATTAGCATTGTTGAATGCATATGACTTTCATTTGATTCAAAAAGCTTTGTTTCAATGTGTTTGACTTTCATTTTATTCAATTAGTATCGTTGAACGCATTTGACTGTCATTTGATTGAAAAAGCTTTGTTTGAATTACCTAGACTTTCACTTGATTCAATTAGCTTTTTTGAATGCATTTAACTTTCATTTGATTCAAATAGCTTTGTTTGAATGTGTTTGCCTTCCACTGGATTTAATTAGCTTTGTTTGAATGTGGTTGACTTTTAATTGATTCAATTTGATCTGTTGAATGCATTTGACTTTCATTTGAATAAAAAAGATTTGTTTGAATGTGTTTGACTTTCATATGATTCAATTAGTATCGTTGAATGCATTTGACAATCATTTGATTCAAAAAGCTATGTTTGAATTTGTTTGACTTTCACTTGATTCAATTAGCTTTTTTGAAATCATTTGACTTTCTTTTGATTCAAAAAGCTTTGTTTGAATGTGTTTGATTTTCACTTGATTTAATATGCTTTGTTTGAATGTGGTTAACTTTCATTTGATTCAATTAGCTTTGTTTGAATGTGGTTGATTTTCATTTGATTCAATTAGGTTTGTTAGAATGCCATTGACTTTCGTTTGATTTAATTAGGTTTGTTAGAATGCCATTGACTTTCACTTGATTCAATTAGCTTTTTTGAATGCATTTAACTTTCATTTGATTTAAAAAGCTTTGTTTAAATGTGTTTGAATTTGATGTGGATTTAAACCCCTTAACTTAATAAAGAATCTAAAATCACACAAGTAACACAAGCCCTTCGAATTTCCTAAGAAAATCGAACAACTTAAGAATAACGAACCGGATATGACTTTGAAAACGACCACTCCTGGAACGAATTCAACGCCTCTCAAATTACCTAGACCACTCCTGGAACTAAGTACTTTGATGAACAAAACTTAGACTACTCCTAGAACTAAGAATTGAACGTTCTAATTATCAAAACAACTCCTTGAATTGAAAACTAGCAAAAGAATTTGTAAGCAATTAAGCAAAACAAACAATAAACTTGTATTGAATTTTCTGGTTTTGGTTGTGTATACAAAGCCACGAAAAATCCCTTATTTATAGACTAAACTAACTATTCCTAAGTCTATTCGAACTAGGAAAAAAACCCTAGCCTTGATCCCCAAGTATCCTAGATAGAATAGGAGAACCAATTCTAATGGAACTAGGAAACTAGTAATAAGACTAGTTCTAATTAACCTAAAACTTCTTAAAACAATTCCTAATTGACTTAGAAATTATTTTAAACTAAATTAACAGAAATTAAGAAGATTCCTAATTGCTTAAACCAAGAAAAACCCTTTCAAGTGAAAGGTAAAAACTTGCAAGCAAAAACTCTAGAAAAAACTAAGTTAGGAAAATCTTTCTTTTCGTACTGCCGCCGAACCACCACCTCACGCGCTGCCATCATCGACACGCGCCCCACCAACGTGTAGCTGGACTCAGGCCGGAGCTAGGGAGCCGGCGCGTGGCACCCAGATCGGCGCGTCGCCGCCGCTGCCGTCGTCGGAACCCAACTGGACCTTGACTTCTTCTTCAATGGCTGCGCATGTTAACCATTCTTGATTCTTTACTCCAAGCTCAAACCCTATTGGCCTTAAAACCAATATGATTGGCTCTTCAAAAGAATTTCCCTCTTGATCCACATCATTCTCCCCCTCTTCAAAAGAATTTGTCCTCAAATTCACATCATCTAGGTAAGGAGTCAAATCACCAACATTAAATAAAGAATAACGAACCGGATATGACTTTGAAAACGACCACTCCTGGAACGAATTCAACGCCTCTCAAATTACCTAGACCACTCCTGGAACTAAGTACTTTGATGAACAAAACTTAGACTACTCCTAGAACTAAGAATTGAACGTTCTAATTATCAAAACAACTCCTTGAATTGAAAACTAGCAAAAGAATTTGTAAGCAATTAAGCAAAACAAACAATTAACTTGAATTTTAATGATTTTCGAATGTTCTGAAAAATCACGAAAATTTCATTATTTATAGACTAAAACTAACTATTCCTAAGTCTATTCGAACTAGGAAAAAACCCTAGCCTTGATCCCCAAGTATCCTAGATAGAATAGGAGAACCAATTCTAATGGAACTAGGAAACTAGTAATAAGACTAGTTCTAATTAAACTAAAACTTCTTAAAACAATTCCTAATTGACTTAGAAATTATTTTAAACTAAAATAACAGAAATTAAGAAGATTCCTAATTGCTTAAACCAAGAAAAACCCTTTCAAGTGAAAGGTAAAAACTTGCAAGCAAAAACTCTAGAAAAAACTAAGTTAGGAAAATCTTTCTTTTCGTACTGCCGCCGAACCACCGTCTCACGCGCTGCCATCATCGACACGCGCCCCACCAACGTGTAGCTGGACTCAGGCCGGAGCTAGGGAGCCGGCGCGTGGCACCCAGATCGGCGCGTCGCCGCCGCTGCCGTCGTCGGAACCCAACTGGACCTTGACTTCTTCTTCAATGGCTGCGCATGTTAACCATTCTTGATTCTTTACTCCAAGCTCAAACCCTATTGGCCTTAAAACCAATATGATTGGCTCTTCAAAAGAATTTCCCTCTTGATCCACATCATTCTCCCCCTCTTCAAAAGAATTTGTCCTCAAATTCGCATCATCCATGTAAGGAGAACAATTCCATGAAACCATCCAAATTCGACGAATACAAGCCAAAAGAACTATTACCTCAACGCTAGCAATTTTAAGCAATGTAACAACATCACCACGAGCAAGGCAATATTTTAGAAACAACCAATTCTCAATTTGGTCCTTGGTCTTCGAAGTTGACCATAAGAACACTTTAGGCTTCATGATATTTTTCTCATGTATGACTAACAATTTCTTCTCTTTATGCATGCCTAATGAATCCACCACTTCTAAAGAAACCATTAAATTATTATCTTGATTCACGAATGGCTCCTCAATAGTATCAAAAACCTTTTCCGACACCACCATTGGTAGATCATTATGAATAATCTGATCTTGAACAACGTCACACACAATTGGAACATCAATTGTTTCACTCACCTTTTCTTCGAGCTCTTTAGCACCTACATGTTCCTCTTCCTTATCCTTTTGACAATCTTCCTCCATCTCTTTAACTTTAACGCGGCATGGAATAATAGTTAAAGGAATAAGTTTGAACCTCTTGTTTCCCACCTTGACCGAATATGTGTTGGCCACACCATCATGTTTAACATGTCGATCAAATTGCCATGGTCTTCCTAAAAGAACGTGACAAGCACTCATAGGAATCACATCGCACCATAATTCTTCCTTGTAATTGCCAATGGAGAAATTCACCAAAGCTTGTTGTTCTACATGAAAACCCATAGAATTATCTAGCCAACCCAACTTATATGGTTTTTCATGATCTCTTGTAGGAAGTTGGAGTTTAGTAACCATCTCTGTAGACGCTACATTGGTACACGAACCACTATCAATGATCACCCTACAAGTTCTATCAACAACTTTGCATCGAGTATGAAACAAACTATCTTGTTGACCTTGAAAAATAATTTCTTCATGTAAATTCAGTCGCTCCATAAGCATATGTTTGTTACCAAAGCCAAAATCTACGTTATCATCTTCATGTTTTTTCTTCTTTTTATGACCTTGAAGTAACTTTGCAAATTCATCCATAGATTTTCGGATCCCTTCCTCCATAATTATGTGAAAAAAACAGAAATAAAAGAACCCTTATCCACACAGGTATATCCCACAAAAATCGCAACACAACTTGGAACAAAATCGCACACAACGAGCAGTAAGTATTAAATCGGACCAAAACTGACACAGTTGCGGAAAACAGTCCAGTTTAATAGCAAACGAACTCGAAAAATTCCGAAATATCACAGGCAGAAATTAGACAAAATTTCACCCAAAATCAAAAAAAGAATCACCTGAAAAGACCTTGTAACGAAGGAGAACGAGCCTTCTGAAGTTGACAGAAAAACTGGTTATCCGAGAACAAGTGCGATTTGATGAACGAATTGTTGAACGATCAAAAACAACCTGGGCTCTGATACCAATTTGATGTGGATTTAAACCCCTTAACTTAATAAAGAATCTAAAATCACACAAGTAACACAAGCCCTTCGAATTTCCTAAGAAAATCGAACAACTTAAGAATAACGAACCGGATATGACTTTGAAAACGACCACTCCTGGAACGAATTCAACGCCTCTCAAATTACCTAGACCACTCCTGGAACTAAGTACTTTGATGAACAAAACTTAGACTACTCCTAGAACTAAGAATTGAACGTTCTAATTATCAAAACAACTCCTTGAATTGAAAACTAGCAAAAGAATTTGTAAGCAATTAAGCAAAACAAACAATTAACTTGAATTTTAATGATTTTCGAATGTTCTGAAAAATCACGAAAATTTCATTATTTATAGACTAAAACTAACTATTCCTAAGTCTATTCGAACTAGGAAAAAACCCTAGCCTTGATCCCCAAGTATCCTAGATAGAATAGGAGAACCAATTCTAATGGAACTAGGAAACTAGTAATAAGACTAGTTCTAATTAAACTAAAACTTCTTAAAACAATTCCTAATTGACTTAGAAATTATTTTAAACTAAAATAACAGAAATTAAGAAGATTCCTAATTGCTTAAACCAAGAAAAACCCTTTCAAGTGAAAGGTAAAAACTTGCAAGCAAAAACTCTAGAAAAAACTAAGTTAGGAAAATCTTTCTTTTCGTACTGCCGCCGAACCACCGTCTCACGCGCTGCCATCATCGACACGCGCCCCACCAACGTGTAGCTGGACTCAGGCCGGAGCTAGGGAGCCGGCGCGTGGCACCCAGATCGGCGCGTCGCCGCCGCTGCCGTCGTCGGAACCCAACTGGACCTTGACTTCTTCTTCAATGGCTGCGCATGTTAACCATTCTTGATTCTTTACTCCAAGCTCAAACCCTATTGGCCTTAAAACCAATATGATTGGCTCTTCAAAAGAATTTCCCTCTTGATCCACATCAGAATTTCACTTGATTTAATTACTTTTTTTTAATTGCATTTGACTTTCAATTGATTCAAAAAGATTTGGTTGAATGTGCTTGACTTTCATATGATTCAATTAGCATCGTTGAATGGATTTGACAATCATTTGATTCAAAAAGCTTTGTTTGACTTTCACTTGATTCAAATCGCTATTTTGAATGCATTTGATTTTCATTTGATTGTAAAAGCTTTGTTTGAATGTGTTTGATTTTTATTTGATTAAATTAGCTTTGTTTGAATGTGATTGACTTTCATTTGAATCAATTAGCTTTGTTTAATGCATTTGACTTTCATTTAATTCAAAAAGCTTTGTTTGAATGTGTTTGTCTTTAAATTGATTCAAATAGCCTTGTTTGAATGATTTTGACTTTCACTTGATTTAAATACCTTTTTTGAATGCGTTTGACTTTCATCTGATTCAAATAGCATTTCTTGAATGTGTTTGACTTTCATTTGGTTCAAATAGCTTTGTTTAAATGTGTTTGACTTTCATTTGATTCAATTAGCTTTGCTTGAATGTGGTTAACTTTCAATTGAGTCAATTTGCTTTGTTGAATGCATTTGACTTTCATTTGATTAAAAAAAGTTTTGTTTGACAGTCATATGATTCAATTAGCCTCGTTGAATGCATTTGAAAATCATTTGATTCAAAAAGCTTTGTTTGAATTTTTTGGACTTTTACTTGATTCAATTAGCTTTTTTCAAAGCATTTGACTTTCATATGATTTAATTAGCTTTGTTTGAATGTTTTTAACTTTCATTTGATGCAATTAGCTTTGTCTGAATGTGTTTGACTTTTGTTTGATTTAATTATCTTTTTTGAATGCATTTGACTTTCATTTGATTCAGATAGCTTTGTTTGAATGTGGTTGACTTTCATTTGATTCAATTAGGTTTGTTAGAATGCCATTGACTTTCGTTTGATTCAATTAGGTTTGTTAGAATGCCATTGACTTTCATTTGATTCAATTAGCTTTGTTGAATGCATATGACTTTCATTTGATTCAAAAAGCTTTGTTTGAATGTGTTTGACTTTGATTTGATTCAATTAGCATCGTTGAACGCATTTGACAATCATTTAATTCAAAAAACTTTGTTTGAATTACCTAGACTTTCACTTGATTCAATTAACTTTTTTGAATGCATTTAACTTTCATTTGATTTAAAAAGCTTTGTTTAAATGTAATTGACTTTCACTTGATTTAATTACTTTTTTTTAATTGCATTTGACTTTCAGTTGATTCATAAAGATTTGTTTGAATGTGCTTGACTTTTATATGATTCAATTAGCATCATTGAATGGATTTGACAATCATTTGATTCAAAAAGCTTTGTTTGACTTTCACTTGCTTCAAATCGCTATTTTGAATGCATTTGAATTTCTTTTGATTGAAAAAGCTTTGTTTGAATGTGTTTGATTTTCATTTGATTAAATTAGCTTTGTTTGAATGTGATTGACTTTCATTTGAATCAATTAGCTTTGTTTAATGCATTTGACTTTCATTTAATTCAAAAAGCTTTGTTTGAATGTGTTTGACTTTAATTTGATTCAAATAGCTTTGTTTGAATGATTTTGACTTTCACTTGATTTAAATACCTTTTTTGAATGCGTTTGACTTTCATTTGATTGAAATAGCATTTCTTGAATGTGTTTGACTTTCATTTGGTTCAAATAGCTTTGTTTAAATGTGTTTGACTTTCATTTGATTCAATTAGCTTTGCTTGAATGTGGTTAACTTTCAATTGAGTCAATTTGCTTTGTTGAATGCATTTGACTTTCATTTGATTCAAAAAGTTTTGTTTGACTGTCATATGATTCAATTAGCCTCGTTGAATGCATTTGACAATCATTTGATTCAAAAAGCTTTGTTTCAATTCTTTGGACTTTTACTTGATTCAATTAGCTTTTTTCAAAGCATTTGAATTTCATATGATTTAATTAGCTTTGTTTGAATGTTTTTGACTTTCATTTGATGCAATTAGCTTTGTCTGAATGTGTTTGACTTTCGTTTGATTTAATTATCTTTTTTGACTGCATTTGACTTTCATTTGATTCAGATAGCATTGTTTGAATGTGTTTGACTTTCATTTGATTCAAATAGCTTTGTTTGAATGTGTTTGCATTCCACTGGATTTAATTAGCTTTGTTTGAATGTGGTTGACTTTTAATTGATTCAATTTGATCTGTGTAATGCATTTGACTTTCATTTGATTCAAAAAGATTTGTTTGAATGTGTTTGACTCTCATATGATTCAATTAGTATCGTTGAATGCATTTGACAATCGTTTGATTCAAAAAGCTATGTTTGAATTTGTGTGACTTTCACTTGATTCAATTAGCTTTTTTGAAATCATTTGACTTTCTTTTAATTCAAAAATCTTTGTTTGAATGTGTTTGATTTTCACTTGATTTAATATGCTTTGTTTGAATGTGGTTAACTTTCATTTGATTCAATTAGCTTTGTTTGAATGTGGTTGGCTTTCATTTGATTCAATTAGGTTTGTTAGAATGCCATTGACTTTCGTTTGATTTAATTAGGTTTGTTAGAATGCATATGACTTTCATTTTATTCAAAAAGCTTTGTTTGACTTTGTGTTTGACTCTCATTAGATTCAATTAGCATCGTTAAACGCATTTGACAGTCATTTTATTCAAAAAGCTTTGTTTGAATTACCTAGACTTTCACTTGATTCAATTAGCTTTTTTGAATGGATTTAACTTTCATTTGATTTAAAAAGCATTGTTTAAATGTGTTTGACTTTCACTTGATTTAATTACTTTTTTTTAATTGCATTTGACTTTCAGTTGATTCAAAAAGATTTGTTTGAATGTGCTTGACTTTCATATGATTCAATTAGCATCGTTGAACGGATTTGACAATCATTTGATTCAAAAAGCTTTGTTTGACTTTCACTTGATTCAAATCGCTATTTTGAATGCATTTGAATTTCATTTGATTGAAAAAGCTTTGTTTGAATGTGTTTGATTTTTATTTGATTAAATTAGCTTTGTTTGAATGTGATTGACTTTCATTTGAATCAATTAGCTTTGTTTAATGCATTTGACTTTCATTTAATTCAAAAAGCTTTGTTTGAATGTGTTTGACTTTAATTTGATTCAAATAGCTTTGTATGAATGATTTTGACTTTCACTTGATTTAAATACCTTTTTTGAATGCGTTTGACTTTCATCTGATTCAAATAGCATTTCTTGAATTTGTTTGACTTTCATTTGGTTCAAATAGCTTTGCTTAAATGTGTTTCACTTTCATTTGATTCAATTAGCTTTGCTTGAATGTGGTTAACTTTCAATTGATTTAATTTGCTTTGTTGAATGCATTTGACTTTCATTTGATTCAAAAAGTTTTGTTTGACTGTCATATGATTCAATTAGCCTCGTTGAATGCATTTGACAATCATTTGATTCAAAAAGCTTTGTTTAAATTCTTTGGACTTTTACTTGATTCAATTAGCTTTTTTCAAAGCATTTGACTTTCATATGATTTAATTAGCTTTGTTTGAATGTTTTTGACTTTCATTTGATGCAATTAGCTTTGTCTGAATGTGTTTGACTTTCGTTTGATTTAATTATCTTTTTTGAATGCATTTGACTTTCATTTGATTCAGATAGCATTGTTTGAATGTGTTTGACTTTCATTTGATTCAAATAGCTTTGTTTGAATGTGTTTGCCTTCCACTGGATTTAATTAGCTTTGTTTGAATGTGGTTGACTTTTAATTGATTCAATTTGATCTGTGTAATGCTTTTGACTTTCATTTGATTCAAAAAGATTTGTTTGAATGTGTTTGACTCTCCTATGATTCAATTAGTATCGTTGAATGCATTTGACAATCATTTGATTCAAAAAGCTATGTTTGAATTTGTGTGACTTTCACTTGATTCAATTAGCTTTTTTGAAATCATTTGACTTTCTTTTGATTCAAAAAGCTTTGTTTGAATGTGTTTGATTTTCACTTGATTTAATATGCTTTGTTTGAATGTGGTTAACTTTCATTTGATTCAATTAGCTTGTTTGAATGTGGTTGACTTTCATTTGATTCAATTCGGTTTGTAAGAATGCCATTGACTTTCGTTTGATTTAATTAGGTTTGTTAGAATGCCATTGACTTTCATTTGATTCAATTTGCTTTGTTGAATGCATATGACTTTCATTTGATTCAAAAAGCTTTGTTTGAATGTGTTTGACTCTCATTTGATTCAATTAGCATCGTTGAACGCATTTGACAGTCATTTGATTCAAAAAGCTTTGTTTGAATTACCTAGACTTTCACTTGATTCAATTAGCTTTTTTGAATGGATTTAACTTTCATTTGATTTAAAAAGCTTTGTTTAAATGTGTTTGACTTTCACTTGATTTAATTACTTTTTTTTTAATTGCATTTGACTTTCAGTTGATTCAAAAAGATTTGTTTGAATGTGCTTGACTTTCATATGATTCAATTAGCATCGTTGAACGGATTTGACAATCATTTGATTCAAAAAGCTTTGTTTGACTTTCACTTGATTCAAATCGCTATTTTGAATGCATTTGAATTTCATTTGATTGAAAAAGCTTTGTTTGAATGTGTTTGATTTTTATTTGATTAAATTAGCTTTGTTTGAATGTGATTGACTTTCATTTAAATCAATTAGCTTTGTTTAATGCATTTGACTTTCATTTAATTCAAAAAGCTTTGTTTGAATGTGTTTGACTTTAATTTGATTCAAATAGCTTTGTATGAATGATTTTGACTTTCACTTGATTTAAATACCTTTTTTGAATGCGTTTGACTTTCATCTGATTCAAATAGCATTTCTTGAATGTGTTTGACTTTCATTTGGTTCAAATAGTGGTGCTTAAATGTGTTTCACTTTCATTTGATTCAATTAGCTTTGCTTGAATGTGGTTAACTTTCAATTGAGTCAATTTGCTTTGTTGAATGCATTTGACTTTCATTTGATTCAAAAAGTTTTGTTTGACTGTCATATGATTCAATTAGCCTCGTTGAATGCATTTGACAATCATTTGATTCAAAAAGCTTTGTTTGAATTCTTTGGACTTTTACTTGATTCAATTAGCTTTTTTCAAAGCATTTGACTTTCATATGATTTAATTAGCTTTGTTTGAATGTTTTTGACTTTGATTCGATGCAATTAGCTTTGTCTGAATGTGTTTGACTTTCGTTTGATTTAATTATCTTTTTTGAATGCATTTGACTTTCATTTGATTCAGATAACATTGTTTGAATGTGTTTGACTTTCATTTGATTCATATAGCTTTGTTTGAATGTGTTTGCCTTCCATTGGATTTAATTAGCTTTGTTTGAATGTGGTTGACTTTTAATTGATTCAATTTGATCTGTTGAATGCATTTGACTTTCATTTGATTCAAAAAGATTTGTTTGAATGTGCTTGACTTTCATATGATTCAATTAGCATCGTTGAACGGATTTGACAATCATTTGATTCAAAAAGCTTTGTTTGACTTTCACTTGATTCAAATCGCAATTTTGAATGCATTTGAATTTCATTTGATTGAAAAAG
Source organism: Chenopodium quinoa (assembly GCF_001683475.1). Classification (NCBI taxonomy): domain Eukaryota; kingdom Viridiplantae; phylum Streptophyta; class Magnoliopsida; order Caryophyllales; family Amaranthaceae; genus Chenopodium; species Chenopodium quinoa. The sequence goes on along the minus strand of NW_018743274.1, from coordinate 15,682 downwards.
CTTTGTTTGAATGTGTTTGATTTTTATTTGATTAAATTATCTTTGTTTGAATGTGATTGACTTTCATTTGAATCAATTAGCTTTGTTTAATGCATTTGACTTTCATTTAATTCAAAAAGCTTTGTTTGAATGTGTTTGACTTTAATTTGATTCAAATAGCTTTGTATGAATGATTTGGACTTTCACTTGATTTAAATACCTTTTTTGAATGCGTTTGACTTTCATCTGATTCAAATAGCATTTCTTGAATGTGTTTGACTTTCATTTGGTTCAAATAGCTGTGCTTAAATGTGTTTCACTTTCATTTGATTCAATTAGCTTTGCTTGAATGTGGTTAACTTTCAATTGAGTCAGTTTGCTTTGTTGAATGCATTTGACTTTCATTTGATTCAAAAACTTTTGTTTGACTGTCATATGATTCAATTAGCCTCGTTGAATGCATTTGACAATCATTTGATTCAAAAAGCTCTGTTTGAATTCTTTGGACTTTTACTTGATTCAATTAGCTTTTTTCAAAGCATTTGACTTTCATATGATTTAATTAGCTTTGTTTGAATGTTTTTGACTTTCATTTGATGCAATTAGCTTTGTCTGAATGTGTTTGACTTTCGTTTGATTTAATTATCTTTTTTGAATGCATTTGACTTTCATTTGATTCAGATAGCATTGTTTGAATGTGTTTGACTTTCATTTGATTCATATAGCTTTGTTTGAATGTGTTTGCCTTCCATTGGATTTAATTAGCTTTGTTTGAATGTGGTTGACTTTTAATTGATTCAATTTGATCTGTTGAATGCATTTGACTTTCATTTGATTCAAAAAGATTTGTGTTGAATGTGTTTGACTTTCATATGATTCAATTAGTATCGTTGAATGCATTTGACAATCATTTGATTCAAAAAGCTATGTTTGAATTTGTTTGACTTTCACTTGATTCAATTAGCTTTTTTGAAATCATTTGACTTTCTTTTGATTCAAAAAGCTTTGTTTGAATGTGTTTGATTTTCACTTGATTTAATATGCTTTGTTTGAATGTGGTTAACTTTCATTTGATTCAATTAGCTTTGTTTGAATGTGGTTGACTTTCATTTGATTCAATTCGGTTTGTAAGAATGCCATTGACTTTCGTTTGATTTAATTAGTATTGTTAGAATGCCATTGACTTTCATTTGTTTCAATTAGCTTTGTTGAATGCATATGACTTTCATTTGATTCAAAAAGCTTTGTTTGAATGTGTTTGACTCTCATTTGATTCAATTAGCATCGTTGAACGCATTTGACAGTCATTTGATTCAAAAAGCTTTGTTTGAATTACCTAGACTTTCACTTGATTCAATTAGCTTTTTTGAATGGATTTAACTTTCATTTGATTTAAAAAGCTTTGTTTAAATGTGTTTGACTTTCACTTGATTTAATTACTTTTTTTTAATTGCATTTGACTTTCAGTTGATTCAAAAAGATTTGTTTGAATGTGCTTGACTTTCATATGATTCAATTAGCATCGTTGAACGGATTTGACAATCATTTGATTCAAAAAGCTTTGTTTGACTTTCACTTGATTGAAATCGCTATTTTGAATGCATTTGAATTTCATTTGATTGAAAAAGCTTTGTTTGAATGTGTTTGATTTTTATTTGATTAAATTAGCTTTGTTTGAATGTGATTGACTTTCATTTGAATCAATTAGCTTTGTTTAATGCATTTGACTTTCATTTAATTCAAAAAGCTTTGTTTGAATGTGTTTGACTTTAATTTAATTCAAATAGCTTTGTTTGAATGATTTTGACTTTCACTTGATTTAAATACCTTTTTTGAATGCGTATGACTTTCATTTGATTCTAATAGCATTTCTTGAATGTGTTTGACTTTCATTTGGTTCAAATAGCTTTGTTTAAATGTGTTTGACTTTCATTTGATTCAATTAGCTTTGCTTGAATGTGGTTAACTTTCAATTGAGTCAATTTGCTTTGTTGAATGCATTTGACTTTCATTTGATTCAAAAAGTTTTGTTTGACTGTCATATGATTCAATTAGCCTCGTTGAATGCATTTGACAATCATTTGATTCAAAAAGCTTTGTTTGAACTCTTTGGACTTTTACTTGATTCAATTAGCTTTTTTCAAAGCATTTGACTTTCATATGATTTAATTAGCTTTGTTTGAATGTTTTTGACTTTCATTTGATGTAATTAGCTTTGTCTGAATGTGTTTGACTTTCGTTTGATTTAATTATCTTTTTTGAATGCGTTTGACTATCATTACATTCAGATAGCAATTTTTGAATGTGTTTGACTTTCATTTGATTCAAATAGCTTTGTTTGAATGTGTTTGCCTTCCATTGGATTTAATTAGCTTTGTTTGAATGTGGTTGACTTTTAATTGATTCAATTTGATCTGTTGAATGCATTTGACTTTCATTTGATTCAAAAAAATTTGTTTGAATGTGTTTGACTTTCATATATTTCAATTAGTATCGTTGAATGCATTGGACAATCATTTGATTCAAAAAGCTATGTTTGAATTTGTTTGACTTTCACTTGATTCAATTAGCTTTTTTGAAATCATTTGACTTTCTTTTTATTCAAAAAAACATGTTTGAATGTGTTTGATTTTCACTTGATTTAATATGCTTTGTTTGAATGTGGTTAACTTTCATTTGATTCAATTAGCTTTGTTTGAATGTGGTTGACTTTCATTTGATTCAATTAGGTTTGTTAGATTGCCATTGACTTTCGTTTGAGTTAATTAGGTTTGTTAGAATGCCATTGACTTTCATTTGATTCAATTAGCTTTGTTGAATGCATATGACTTTCATTTGATTCAAAAAGCTTTGTTTGAATTCTTTGGACTTTTACTTGATTCAATTAGCTTTTTTCAAAGCATTTGACTTTCATATGATTTAATTAGCTTTGTTTGAATGTTTTTGACTTTCATTTGATTCAATTAGTATCGTTGAATGCATTTGACAATCATTTGATTCAAAAAGCTATGTTTGAATTTGTTTGACTTTCACTTGATTCAATTAGCTTTTTTGAAATCATTTGACTTTCTTTTGATTCAAAAAGCTTTGTTTGAATGTGTTTGATTTTCACTTGATTTAATATGCTTTGTTTGAATGTGGTTAACTTTCATTTGATTCAATTAGCTTTGTTTGAATGTGGTTGACTTTCATTTGATTCAATTCGGTTTGTAAGAATGCCATTGACTTTCGTTTGATTTAATTAGTATTGTTAGAATGCCATTGACTTTCATTTGATTCAATTAGCTTTGTTGAATGCATATGACTTTCATTTGATTCAAAAAGCTTTGTTTGAATGTGTTTGACTCTCATTTGATTCAATTAGCATCGTTGAACGCATTTGACAGTCATTTGATTCAAAAAGCTTTGTTTGAATTACCTAGACTTTCACTTGATTCAATTAGCTTTTTTGAATGGATTTAACTTTCATTTTATTTAAAAAGCTTTGTTTAAATGTGTTTGACTTTCACTTGATTTAATTACTTTTTTTTAATTGCATTTGACTTTCAGTTGATTCAAAAAGATTTGTTTGAATGTGCTTGACTTTCATATGATTCAATTAGCATCGTTGAACGGATTTGACAATCATTTGATTCAAAAAGCTTTGTTTGACTTTCACTTGATTCAAATCGCTATTTTGAATGCATTTGAATTTCATTTGATTGAAAAAGCTTTGTTTGAATGTGTTTGATTTTTATTTGATTAAATTAGCTTTGTTTGAATGTGATTGACTTTCATTTGAATCAATTAGCTTTGTTTAATGCATTTGACTTTCATTTAATTCAAAAAGCTTTGTTTGAATGTGTTTGACTTTAATTTGATTCAAATAGCTTTGTTTGAATGATTTCGACTTTCACTTGATTTAAATACCTTTTTTGAATGCGTATGACTTTCATCTGATTCTAATAGCATTTCTTGAATGTGTTTGACTTTCATTTGGTTCAAATAGCTTTGTTTAAATGTGTTTGACTTTCATTTGATTCAATTAGCTTTGCTTGAATGTGGTTAACTTTCAATTGAGTCAATTTGCTTTGTTGAATGCATTTGACTTTCATTTGATTCAAAAAGTTTTGTTTGACTGTCATATGATTCAATTAGCCTCGTTGAATGCATTTGACAATCATTTGATTCAAAAAGCTTTGTTTGAACTCTTTGGACTTTTACTTGATTCAATTAGCTTTTTTCAAAGCATTTGACTTTCATATGATTTAATTAGCTTTGTTTGAATGTTTTTTACTTTCATTTGATGCAATTAGCTTTGTCTGAATGTGTTTGACTTTCGTTTGATTTAATTATCTTTTTTGAATGCGTTTGACTATCATTACATTCAGATAGCAATTTTTGAATGTGTTTGACTTTCATTTGATTCAAATAGCTTTGTTTGAATGTGTTTGCCTTCCATTGGATTTAATTAGCTTTGTTTGAATGTGGTTGACTTTTAATTGATTCAATTTGATCTGTTGAATGCATTTGACTTTCATTTGATTCAAAAAAATTTGTTTGAATGTGTTTGACTTTCATATATTTCAATTAGTATCGTTGAATGCATTGGACAATCATTTGATTCAAAAAGCTATGTTTGAATTTGTTTGACTTTCACTTGATTCAATTAGCTTTTTTGAAATCATTTGACTTACTTTTGATTCAAAAAGCTTTGTTTGAATGTGTTTGATTTTCACTTGATTTAATATGCTTTGTTTGAATGTGGTTAACTTTCATTTGATTCAATTAGCTTTGTTTGAATGTGGTTGACTTTCATTTGATTCAATTAGGTTTGTTAGAATGCCATTGACTTTCGTTTGAGTTAATTAGGTTTGTTAGAATGCCATTGACTTTCATTTGATTCAATTAGCTTTGTTGAATGCATATGACTTTCATTTGATTCAAAAAGCTTTGTTTTAATGTTTTTGACTCTCATTTGATTCAATTAGCATCGTTGAACGCATTTGACAGTCATTTGATTCAAAAAGCTTTGTTTGAATTACCTAGACTTTCACTTGATTCAATAAGCTTTTTTGAATGGATTTAACTTCCATTTGATTTAAAAAGCTTTGTTTAAATGTGTTTGACTTTCACTTGATTTAATTACTTTTTTTTAATTGCATTTGACTTTTAGTTGATTCAAAAAGATTTGTTTGAATGTGCTTGACTTTCATATGATTCAATTAGCATCGTTGAACGGATTTGACAATCATTTGATTCAAAAAGCTTTGTTTGACTTTAATTTGATTCAAATAGCTTTGTTTGAATGATTTTGACTTTCACTTGATTTAAATACCTTTTTTGAATGCGTTTGATTTTTATTTGATTAAATTAGCTTTGTTTTAATGTGATTGACTTTCATTTGAATCAATTAGCTTTGTTTAATGCATTTGACTTTCATTTAATTCAAAAAGCTTTGTTTGAATATGTTTGACTTTAATTTGATTCAAATAGCTTTGTTTGAATGATTTTGACTTTCACTTGATTTAAATACCTTTTTTGAATGCGTTTGACTTTCATCTGATTCAAATAGCATTTCTTGAATGTGTTTGACTTTCATTTGGTTCAAATAGCTTTTTTTAAATGTGTTTGACTTTCATTTGATTCAATTAGCTTTGCTTTTTTGTGGTTAACTTTCAATTGAGTCAATTTGCTTTGTTGAATGCATTTGACTTTCATTTGATTCAAAAAGTTTTGTTTGACTGTCATATGATTCAATTAGCCTCGTTGAATGCATTTAACAATCATTTGATTCAAAAAGCTTTGTTTGAATTCTTTGGACTTTTACTTGATTCAATTAGCTTTTTTCAAAGCCTTTGACTTTCATATCATTTATTTAGCTTTGTTTGAATGTTTTTGACTTTTATTTGATGCAATTAGTTTGTCTTAATGTGTTTGACTTTCGTTTGATTTAATTATCTTTTTTGAATGCATTTGACTTTTATTTGATTCAGATAGCATTGTTTGAATGTGTTTGACTTTCATTTGATTCAAATAGCTTTGTTTGAATGTGTTTGCCTTCCATTGGATTTAATTAGCTTTGTTTGAATGTGGTTGACTTTTAATTGATTCAATTTGATTTGTTGAATGCATTTGACTTTCATTTGATTCAAAATTATTTGTTTGAATGTGTTCGACTTTCATATATTTCAATTAGTATCGTTGAATGCATTTGACAATCATTTGATTCAAAAAACTATGTTTGAATTTGTTTGACTTTCACTTGATTCAATTAGCTTTTTTGAAATCATTTGACTTTCTTTTGATTCAAAAAGCTTTGTTTGAATGTGTTTGATTTTCACTTGATTTAATATGCTTTGTTTGAATGTGGTTAACTTTCATTTGATTCAATTAGCTTTGTTTGAATGTGGTTGACTTTCATTTGATTCAATTAGGTTTGTTAGAATGCCATTGACTTTCGTTTGATTTAATTAGGTTTGTTAGAATGCCATTGACTTTCATTTCATTCAATTAGCTTTGTTGAATGCATATGACTTTCATTTGATTCAAAAAGCTTTGTTTGAATGTGTATGACTCTCATTTGATTCAATTAGCATCGTTGAACGCATTTGACAGTCATTTGATTCAAAAAGCTTTGTTTGAATTACCTAGACTTTCACTTGATGCAATAAGCTTTTTAGAATGGATTTAACTTCCATTTGATTTAAAAAGCTTTGTTTAAATGTGTTTGTCTTTCACTTGATTTAATTACTTTTTTTTAATTGCATTTGACTTTCAGTTGATTCAAAAAGATTTGTTTGAATGTGCTTGACTTTCATATGATTCAATTAGCATCGTTGAACGGATTTGACAATCATTTGATTCAAAAAGCTTTGTTTGACTTTCACTTGATTCAAATCGCTATTTTGAATGCATTTGAATTTCATTTGATTGAAAAAGCTTTGTTTAAATGTGTTTGATTTTTATTTGATTAAATTAGCTTTGTTTTAATGTGATTGACTTTCATTTGAATCAATTAGCTTTGTTTAATGCATTTGACTTTCATTTAATTCAAAAAGCTTTGTTTGAATGTGTTTGACTTTAATTTGATTCAAATAGCTTTGTTTGAATGATTTTGACTTTCACTTGATTTAAATACCTTTTTTGAATGCGTTTGACTTTCCTCTGATTCAAATAGCATTTCTTGAATGTGTTTGACTTTCATTTGGTTCAAATAGCTTTGCTTAAATGTGTTTCACTTTCATTTGATTCAATTAGCTTTGCTTGAATGTGGTTAACTTTCAATTGAGTCAATTTGCTTTGTTGAATGCATTTGACTTTCATTTGATTCAAAAAGTTATGTTTGACTGTCATATGATTCAATTAGCCTCGTTGAATGCATTTGACAATCATTTGATTCAAAAAGCTTTGTTTGAATTCTTTGGACTTTTACTTGATTCAATTAGCTTTTTTCAAAGCATTTGACTTTCATATGATTTAATTAGCTTTGTTTGAATGTTTTTGACTTTCATTTGATGCAATTAGCTTTGTCTGAATGTGTTTGACTTTCGTTTGATTTAATTATCTTTTTTGAATGCATTTGACTTTCATTTGATTCAGATAGCATTGTTTGAATGTGTTTGACTTTCATTTGATTCAAATAGCTTTGTTTGAATGTGTTTGGCTTCCATTGGATTTAATTAGCTTTGTTTAAATGTGGTTGACTTTTAATTGATTCAATTTGAACTGTTGAATGCATTTGACTTTCATTTGATTCAAAAAGATTTGTTTGAATGTGTTTGACTTTCATATGATTCAATTAGTATCGTTGAATGCATTTGACAATCATTTGATTCAAAAAGCTATGTTTGAATTTGTTTGACTTTCACTTGATTCAATTAGCTTTTTTGAAATCATTTGACTTTCTTTTGATTCAAAAAGCTTTGTTTGAATGTGTTTGATTTTCACTTGATTTAATATGCTTTGTTTGAATGTGGTTAACTTTCATTTGATTCAATTAGCTTTGTTTGAATGTGGTTGACTTTCATTTGATTCAATTAGGTTTGTTAGAATGCCATTGACTTTCGTTTGATTTAATTAGGTTTGTTAAAATGCCATTGACTTTCATTTCATTCAATTAGCTTTGTTGAATGCATATGACTTTCATTTGATTCAAAAAGCTTTGTTTGAATGTGTTTGACTCTCATTTGATTCAATTAGCATCGTTGAACGCATTTGACAGTCATTTGATTCAAAAAGATTTGTTTGAATTACCTAGACTTTCACTTGATTTCAATTAGCTTTTTTGAATGGATTTAACTTCCATTTGATTTAAAAAGCTTTGTTTAAATGTGTTTGACTTTCACTTGATTTAATTACTTTTTTTTAATTGCATTTGACTTTTAGTTGATTCAAAAAGATTTGTTTGAATGTGCTTGACTTTCATATGATTCAATTAGCATCGTTGAACGGATTTGACAATCATTTGATTCAAAAAGCTTTGTTTGACTTTAATTTGATTCAAATAGCTTTGTTTGAATGATTTTGACTTTCACTTGATTTAAATACCTTTTTTGAATGCGTTTGATTTTTATTTGATTAAATTAGCTTTGTTTTAATGTGATTGACTTTCATTTGAATCAATTAGCTTTGTTTAATGCATTTGACTTTCATTTAATTCAAAAAGCTTTGTTTGAATATGTTTGACTTTAATTTGATTCAAATAGCTTTGTTTGAATGATTTTGACTTTCACTTGATTTAAATACCTTTTTTGAATGCGTTTGACTTTCATCTGATTCAAATAGCATTTCTTGAATGTGTTTGACTTTCATTTGGTTCAAATAGCTTTGTTTAAATGTGTTTGACTTTCATTTGATTCAATTAGCTTTGCTTGAATGTGGTTAACTTTCAATTGAGTCAATTTGCTTTGTTGAATGCATTTGACTTTCATTTGATTCAAAAAGTTTTGTTTGACTGTCATATGATTCAATTAGCCTCGTTGAATGCATTTAACAATCATTTGATTCAAAAAGCTTTGTTTGAATTCTTTGGACTTTTACTTGATTCAATTAGCTTTTTTCAAAGCCTTTGACTTTCATATCATTTAATTAGCTTTGTTTGAATGTTTTTGACTTTTATTTGATGCAATTAGTTTGTCTTAATGTGTTTGACTTTCGTTTGATTTAATTATCTTTTTTGAATGCATTTGACTTTTATTTGATTCAGATAGCATTGTTTGAATGTGTTTGACTTTCATTTGATTCAAATAGCTTTGTTTGAATGTGTTTGCCTTCCATTGGATTTAATTAGCTTTGTTTGAATGTGGTTGACTTTTAATTGATTCAATTTGATTTGTTGAATGCATTTGACTTTCATTTGATTCAAAATTATTTGTTTGAATGTGTTCGACTTTCATATATTTCAATTAGTATCGTTGAATGCATTTGACAATCATTTGATTCAAAAAACTATGTTTGAATTTGTTTGACTTTCACTTGATTCAATTAGCTTTTTTGAAATCATTTGACTTTCTTTTGATTCAAAAAGCTTTGTTTGAATGTGTTTGATTTTCACTTGATTTAATATGCTTTGTTTGAATGTGGTTAACTTTCATTTGATTCAATTAGCTTTGTTTGAATGTGGTTGACTTTCATTTGATTCAATTAGGTTTGTTATAATGCCATTGACTTTCGTTTGATTTAATTAGGTTTGTTAGAATGCCATTGACTTTCATTTCATTCAATTAGCTTTGTTGAATGCATATGACTTTCATTTGATTCAAAAAGCTTTGTTTGAATGTGTATGACTCTCATTTGATTCAATTAGCATCGTTGAACGCATTTGACAGTCATTTGATTCAAAAAGCTTTGTTTGAATTACCTAGACTTTCACTTGATGCAATAAGCTTTTTAGAATGGATTTAACTTCCATTTGATTTAAAAAGCTTTGTTTAAATGTGTTTGACTTTCACTTGATTTAATTACTTTTTTTTAATTGCATTTGACTTTCAGTTGATTCAAAAAGATTTGTTTGAATGTGCTTGACTTTCATATGATTCAATTAGCATCGTTGAACGGATTTGACAATCATTTGATTCAAAAAGCTTTGTTTGACTTTCACTTGATTCAAATCGCTATTTTGAATGCATTTGAATTTCATTTGATTGAAAAAGCTTTGTTTGAATGTGTTTGATTTTTATTTGATTAAATTAGCTTTGTTTTAATGTGATTGACTTTCATTTGAATCAATTAGCTTTGTTTAATGCATTTGACTTTCATTTAATTCAAAAAGCTTTGTTTGAATGTGTTTGACTTTAATTTGATTCAAATAGCTTTGTTTGAATGATTTTGACTTTCACTTGATTTAAATACCTTTTTTGAATGCGTTTGACTTTCCTCTGATTCAAATAGCATTTCTTGAATGTGTTTGACTTTCATTTGGTTCAAATAGCTTTGCTTAAATGTGTTTCACTTTCATTTGATTCAATTAGCTTTGCTTGAATGTGGTTAACTTTCAATTGAGTCAATTTGCTTTGTTGAATGCATTTGACTTTCATTTGATTCAAAAAGTTATGTTTGACTGTCATATGATTCAATTAGCCTCGTTGAATGCATTTGACAATCATTTGATTCAAAAAGCTTTGTTTGAATTCTTTGGACTTTTACTTGATTCAATTAGCTTTTTTCAAAGCATTTGACTTTCATATGATTTAATTAGCTTTGTTTGAATGTTTTTGACTTTCATTTGATGCATTTAGCTTTGTCTGAATGTGTTTGACTTTCGTTTGATTTAATTATCTTTTTTGAATGCATTTGACTTTCATTTGATTCAGATAGCATTGTTTGAATGTGTTTGACTTTCATTTGATTCAAATAGCTTTGTTTGAATGTGTTTGCCTTCCATTGGATTTAATTAGCTTTATTTGAATGTGGTTGACTTTTAATTGATTCAATTTGAACTGTTGAATGCATTTGACTTTCATTTGATTCAAAAAGATTTGTTTGAATGTGTTTGACTTTCATATGATTCAATTAGTATCGTTGAATGCATTTGACAATCATTTGATTCAAAAAGCTATGTTTGAATTTGTTTGACTTTCACTTGATTCAATTAGCTTTTTTGAAATCATTTGACTTTCTTTTGATTCAAAAAGCTTTGTTTGAATGTGTTTGATTTTCACTTGATTTAATATGCTTTGTTTGAATGTGGTTAACTTTCATTTGATTCAATTAGCTTTGTTTGAATGTGGTTGACTTTCATTTGATTCAATTAGGTTTGTTAGAATGCCATTGACTTTCGTTTGATTTAATTAGGTTTGTTAGAATGCCATTGACTTTCATTTCATTCAATTAGCTTTGTTGAATGCATATGACTTTCATTTGATTCAAAAAGCTTTGTTTGAATGTGTTTGACTCTCATTTGATTCAATTAGCATCGTTGAACGCATTTGACAGTCATTTGATTCAAAAAGCTTTGTTTGAATTACCTAGACTTTCACTTGATTCAATTAGCTTTTTTGAATGGATTTAACTTTCATTTGATTTAAAAAGCTTTGTTTAAATGTGTTTGACTTTCACTTGATTTAATTACTTTTTTTTAATTGCATTTGACTTTCAGTTGATTCAAAAAGATTTGTTTGAATGTGCTTGACTTTCATATGATTCAATTAGCATCGTTGAACGGATTTGACAATCATTTGATTCAAAAAGCTTTGTTTGACTTTCACTTGATTCAAATCGCTATTTTGAATGCATTTGAATTTCATTTGATTGAAAAAGCTTTGTTTGAATGTGTTTGATTTTTATTTGATTAAATTAGCTTTGTTTTAATGTGATTGACTTTCATTTGAATCAATTAGCTTTGTTTAATGTATTTGACTTTCATTTAATTCAAAAAGCTTTGTTTGAATGTGTTTGACTTTAATTTGATTCAAATAGCTTTGTTTGAATGATTTTGACTTTCACTTGATTTAAATACCTTTTTTGAATGCGTTTGACTTTCATCTGATTCAAATAGCATTTCTTGAATGTGTTTGACTTTCATTTGGTTCAAATAGCTTTGTTTAAATGTGTTTGACTTTCATTTGATTCAATTAGCTTTGCTTGAATGTGGTTAACTTTCAATTGAGTCAATTTGCTTTGTTGAATGCATTTGACTTTCATTTGATTCAAAAAGTTTTGTTTGACTGTCATATGATTCAATTAGCCTCGTTGAATGCATTTAACAATCATTTGATTCAAAAAGCTTTGTTTGAATTCTTTGGACTTTTACTTGATTCAATTAGCTTTTTTCAAAGCCTTTAACTTTCATATGATTTAATTAGCTTTGTTTGAATGTTTTTGACTTTTATTTGATGCAATTAGTTTGTCTGAATGTGTTTGACTTTCGTTTGATTTAATTATCTTTTTTGAATGCATTTGACTTTTATTTGATTCAGATAGCATTGTTTGAATGTGTTTGACTTTCATTTGATTCAAATAGCTTTGTTTGAATGTGTTTGCCTTCCATTGGATTTAATTAGCTTTGTTTGAATGTGGTTGACTTTTAATTGATTCAATTTGATCTGTTGAATGCATTTGACTTTCATTTGATTCAAAATGATTTGTTTGAATGTGTTTGACTTTCATATATTTCAATTAGTATAGTTGAATGCATTTGACAATCATTTGATTCAAAAAGCTATGTTTGAATTTGTTTGACTTTCACTTGATTCAATTAGCTTTTTTGAAATCATTTGACTTTCTTTTGATTCAAAAAGCTTTGTTTGAATGTGTTTGATTTTCACTTGATTTAATATGCTTTGTTTGAATGTGGTTAACTTTCATTTGATTCAATTAGCTTTGTTTGAATGTGGTTGACTTTCATTTGATTCAATTAGGTTTGTTAGAATGCCATTGACTTTCGTTTGATTTAATTAGGTTTGTTAGAATGCCATTGACTTTCATTTCATTCAATTAGCTTTGTTGAATGCATATGACTTTCATTTGATTCAAAAAGCTTTGTTTGAATGTGTTTGACTCTCATTTGATTCAATTAGCATCGTTGAACGCATTTGACAGTCATTTGATTTCAAAAAGCTTTGTTTGAATTACCTAGACTTTCACTTGATTCAATTAGCTTTTTTGAATGGATTTAACTTTCATTTGATTTAAAAAGCTTTGTTTAAATGTGTTTGACTTTCACTTGATTTAATTACTTTTTTTTAATTGCATTTGACTTTCAGTTGATTCAAAAAGATTTGTTTGAATGTGCTTGACTTTCATATGATTCAATTAGCATCGTTGAACGGATTTGACAATCATTTGATTCAAAAAGCTTTGTTTGACTTTCACTTGATTCAAATCGCTATTTTGAATGCATTTGAATTTCATTTGATTGAAAAAGCTTTGTTTGAATGTGTTTGATTTTTATTTGATTAAATTAGCTTTGTTTTAATGTGATTGACTTTCATTTGAATCAATTAGCTTTGTTTAATGCATTTGACTTTCATTTAATTCAAAAAGCTTTGTTTGAATGTGTTTGACTTTAATTTGATTCAAATAGCTTTGTTTGAATGATTTTGACTTTCACTTGATTTAAATACCTTTTTTGAATGCGTTTGACTTTCATCTGATTCAAATAGCATTTCTTGAATGTGTTTGACTTTCATTTGGTTCAAATAGCTTTGTTTAAATGTGTTTGACTTTCATTTGATTCAATTAGCTTTGCTTGAATGTGGTTAACTTTCAATTGAGTCAATTTGCTTTGTTGAATGCATTTGACTTTCATTTGATTCAAAAAGTTTTGTTTGACTGTCATATGATTCAATTAGCCTCGTTGAATGCATTTAACAATCATTTGATTCAAAAAGCTTTGTTTGAATTCTTTGGACTTTTACTTGATTCAATTAGCTTTTTTCAAAGCCTTTGACTTTCATATGATTTAATTAGCTTTGTTTGAATGTTTTTGACTTTTATTTGATGCAATTAGTTTGTCTGAATGTGTTTGACTTTCGTTTGATTTAATTATCTTTTTTGAATGCATTTGACTTTTATTTGATTCAGATAGCATTGTTTGAATGTGTTTGACTTTCATTTGATTCAAATAGCTTTGTTTGAATGTGTTTGCCTTCCATTGGATTTAATTAGCTTTGTTTGAATGTGGTTGACTTTTAATTGATTCAATTTGATCTGTTGAATGCATTTGACTTTCATTTGATTCAAAATGATTTGTTTGAATGTGTTTGACTTTCATATATTTCAATTAGTATCGTTGAATGCATTTGACAATCATTTGATTCAAAAAGCTATGTTTGAATTTGTTTGACTTTCACTTGATTCAATTAGCTTTTTTGAAATCATTTGACTTTCTTTTGATTCAAAAAGCTTTGTTTGAATGTGTTTGATTTTCACTTGATTTAATATGCTTTGTTTGAATGTGGTTAACTTTCATTTGATTCAATTAGCTTTGTTTGAATGTGGTTGACTTTCATTTGATTCAATTAGGTTTGTTAGAATGACATTGACTTTCGTTTGATTTAATTAGGTTTGTTAGAATGCCATTGACTTTCATTTGATTCAATTAGCTTTGTTGAATGCATATGACTTTCATTTGATTCAAAAAGCTTTGTTTGAATGTGTTTGACTCTCTTTTGATTCAATTAGCATCGTTGAACGCATTTGACAGTCTTTGTTTAAGTTTTTGAATTCTATTTGTTATTAAAAAAGCTTTGTTTGAATTACCTAGACTTTCACTTGATTCAATTAGCTTTTTTGAATGCATTTAACTTTCATTTGATTTAAAAAGCTTTGTTTAAATGTAATTGACTTTCACTTGATTTAATTACTTTTTATTTAATTGCATTTGACTTTCAGTTGATTCAAAAAGATTTGTTTGAATGTGCTTGACTTTCATATGATTCAATTAGCATCGTTGAACGGATTTGACAATCATTTGATTCAAAAAGCTTTGTTTGACTTTCACTTGATTCAAATCGCTATTTTGAATGCATTTGAATTTCATTTGATTGAAAAGCTTTGTTTGAATGTGTTTGATTTTTATTTGATTAAATTAGCTTTGTTGAATGTGATTGACTTTCATTTGAATCAATTAGCTTTGTTTAATGCATTTGACTTTCATTTAATTCAATAAGCTTTGTTTGAATGTGTTTGACTTTAATTTGATTCAAATAGCTTTGTTTGAATGATTTTGACTTTCACTTGATTTAAATACCTTTTTTGAATGCGTTTGACTTTCATCTGATTCAAATAGCATTTCTTGAATGTGTTTGACTTTCATTTGGTTCAAATAGCTTTGTTTAAATGTGTTTGACTTTCATTTGATTCAATTAGCTTTGCTTGAATGTGGTTAACTTTCAATTGAGTCAATTTGCTTTGTTGAATGCATTTGACTTTCATTTGATTCAAAAAGTTTTGTTTGACTTTCATATGATTCAATTAGCCTCGTTGAATGCATTTGACAATCATTTGATTCAAAAAGCTTTGTTTGAATTCTTTGGACTTTTACTTGATTCAATTAGCTTTTTTCAAAGCATTTGACTTTCACGTGATTTAATTAGCTTTGTTTGAATGTTTTTGACTTTCATTTGATGCAATTAGCTTTGTCTGAATGTGTTTGACTTTCGTTTGATTTAATTATATTTTTTGAATGCATTTGACTTTCATTTGATTCAGATAGCATTGTTTGAATGTGTTTGACTTTCATTTGATTCAAATAGCTTTGTTTGAATGTGTTTGCCTTCCA